>NC_089752.1:66872819-66887819 GCF_040412425.1 Macrobrachium rosenbergii
TTGAGAATCCATTCCCGTAGGCATAAAGGGTTTCAGTTGCCTTTGAGAATCCATCCACTTGGGCAAAAAGGATTTCAGTTGGTTTTGAGAATCCATCCACTTGGGCAAGAAGGACTTAAGCTGCTTTTGAGAATCCATTCACTTTGGCAAAAAGGATTTCAGTTGGTTTTGAGAATCCATCCACTTAGACAAAAAGAACTGAAGCTGCTTTTGAGAATCCATTCACTTTGGCGAAAAGGGTTTCAGTTGGTTTTGAGAATCCATCCACTTAGGCAAAAAGGATTTCAGTAGGTTTTGAGAATCCATTAACTCGGGCAAAAAGGACTTAAGCTGCTTTTGAGAATCCATTCACTTTGGCAAAAAGGATTTCAGTTGTTTTTGAGAATCCATCCACTTTGGCAAAAAGGATTTTTGTTGGTTTTGAGAATCCATCCACTTAGACAAAAAAACTTAACTGCTTTTGAGAATCCATTCACTTAGGCAAAAGGGGTTTCAGTTGGTTTTGAGAATCCATTCACTTAGGCAAAAGGGGTTTCAGTTGGTTTTGAGAATCCATTCACTTAGGCAAAAAGACTTAAGCTGCTTTTGAAAATCCATTCACTTTGGCAAAAAGGATTTCAGTTGGTTTTGAGAATCCATCCACTTGGGCAAAAAGGAATTAAGGTGCTTTTGAGAATCCATTCACTTTGGCAAAAAGGATTTCAGTTCGTTTTGAGAATCCATCCATTTAGCAAAAAGGATTTCAGTTGGTTTTGTGGATCCATCCACTTAGGCAAAAAGGACTTAAGCTGCTTTTGAAAATCCATTCACTTTGGCAAAAGGATTTCAGTTGGTTTTGAGAACCCATCCACTCTGGCTAAAAGGATTTCATTTGGTTTTGAGAATCCATCCACTTAGGCAAAAAGGGCTCAAGCTGCTTTTGAGAATCCATTCACTTTAGCAAAAAGGATTTTAGTTGGTTTTGAGAATATATCCAATTGGGCAAAAAAATAATTAAGCTGCTTTTGAGAATCCATTCACTTTGGCAAAAAGGATTTCAGTTAGTTTTGAGAATCCAGCCATTTAGTAAAAAGGGTTTCAGTTTGTTTTGAGAATCCATCCACTTAGGCAAAAAAGTGCTTAAGCTGCTTTTGAGAATCCATTCACTTTGACAAATGATTTCAGTTGGTTTTGATAATCAATTAACTTAGGCAAAAAGGACTTAAGCAGCTTTTGGGAATCCATTCACTTTGGCAAAAAGGATTTCTGTTGATTTTGAGAATCCATCCACTTAGGCAATAAGGACTTAAGCCGCTTTTGAGAATCCATTCATTTTTGCAAAAAGGGTTTCAGTTGGTTTTGAGAACCCATTCACTTTGGTAAAAAGGATTTCAGTTGGTTTTGAGAATCCATCCACTTAGACAAAAAGGACTTAGCTGCTTCTGAGAATCCATCCACTTTGGCAAAAGGATTTCAGTTGGTTTTGAGAATCTATCCATTTAAGCAATAAGGAATTAAGCTGCTTTTGAGAATCCATTCACGTTGGCAAAAAGGGTTTCAATTGTTATTGAGATTCCATACACTTTGGCAAAAAGGATTTCAGTTGGTTTTGAGAATCCATCCATTTTGGTAAAAGGGTTTCAGTTGGTTTTGAGAATCCATCCACTTAGGCAAAAAGGACTTATGCTGCTTTTGAGAATCCACCCAATTTGGCAAAAAAGATTTCTGTTGTTTTTGAGAATTCATTAACTTAGGCAAAACGGACTTTAGCTGCTTTTGTGAATCCATTCACTTTGGCAAAAAGGATTTCATTTGGTTTTGAGGATACATCCACTTAGGCAAAAAGAACTTAAGCTGCTTTTGAGAATCCATTCATTTAGGCCAAAAGGGTTTCAGTTGGTTTTGAGAATCCATCCTTTTAGGCAAGAAGGAATTAAGCTGCTTTTGAGAATCAACTCAGTTTGGTGAAAAGGATTCCAGTTATTTTTGAGAATCCATCGACTTAGACATAAAGGAGTTAGCTTGCCAATTTTTGTTGGTTTTGAGAATCTATCCACTTAAGCAGAATGGACTTACCTGCTTTTGAGAATCAATTCACTATGGCAAAAAGGATTTCTGTAGGTTTTAAGAATCCATCCACTTAGGCAAAAAGGGCTTAAGCTGCTTTTGAGAATCCATTCACTTTGGCAAAAAGAATTTCAGTGGGTTTTGAAATTCCAGCCACTTTGGCAAAAAAGATTTCAGTTGGTTTTGAGAATCCATCCACTTGGACATAAAAGGGCGTAAGCTGCTTTTGAGAATCCATTCACTTTAGCAAAAAGGATTTCAGTAAGTTTTGAGAATCCATCCACTTAGGCAAAAAGGACTTAGACTGCTTTTGAGAATCCATTCACGTTGGCAAAAAGGATTTCTGTTGGTTTTGAGAATACATCCACTTTGGCAAAAAGGACTTAAGCTGGTTTTGAGAATCCATTCACTTTGGCAAAAAGGATTTTAGTTGGTTTTGAAATTCTATCCACTTTGGCAGAAAGGATTTTTGTTGGTTTTGAGAATCCATCCACTTAGACAAAAAAGACATAAGTTGTTTTTGAGAATCCATCCACTCAGGCAAAGGAGACTTGAGCTGTTTTTGAGAATCCATTCACTATGGCAAAAGGATTTCAGTTGGTTTTGAGAACATATCAACTCTGGCAAAAAGAATTTCAGTTTGTTTTGAAAAGCAATCCACTTAGGCAAAAAGGACTTATGCTGGTTTTGAGAATCCATTCACTTTGGCAAAAAGGATTTCAGTTGGTTTTGTGTATCCATCCACTTGGGCAAAAAGGACTCAAGGTGCTTTTGAGAATCCATTCACTTTTGCAAAACGGATTTCAGTTGGTTTTCAAAATCCATCCATTTGGCAAAAGGGATTTCAGTCGGTTTTGAGAGTCTATCTAAATAGGCAAAAAGTACTTAAGCTGCTTTTAAGAATCCATTCACTTTGGCAAATGATATCAGTTGGTTTTGATAATCCATCCATTAGGGAAAAAGGACTGAAACTGCTTTTGAGATTCCATTCACTTTGGCAAAAAGGATTTCAGTTGGTTTTGAGAACCCATGCACTTTGGCAAAAAGGATTTCAGGTGGTTTTGAGAATCTATCAACTTAAGCAAAAATGACTTAAGTTGATTTTGAGAATCCATTCACTTTCTTAAAAAGGCTTTAAGTTACTTTTGAGAATCTAGCGACTTTGGCAAAAGGATTTCACTTGGTTTTGAGAATCCATCCACTTAGGTGAAAAGGACTCAAGCTGGTTTTCGGAATCTATTCACTTTGACAAAAAGGATTTCAGTTGGTTTTGAGAATCCATGCACTTAGGCAAAAAGGACTTAAGCTTCTTTTGAGAATCCATTTACTTTGGCAGAAAGGATTTCAGTTGGTTTGAGAACCCATTCACTTTGGCAAAAAGGATTTCAGTTAGTTTTGAGAATCCATCCACTTTAGGCAAAAAGGACTTAAGATGTTTTGAGAATCCATTCACTTTGGCAAAAGAGATTTCAGTTGGTTGTGAGATTCTATCCACTTTGGCAAAAAGGACTTTAGTTGGTTTTGAGAATCCATCCACTTAGACAAAAAGGACTTAAGCTACTTTCGAGAATCCATTCACTTTGGCAAAAAGGGCTTCAGTTGGTTTTGAGAATCCATCCACTTTGTCAAAAGGATTTCAGTTCCTTTTGAGATAACATCCATTTAGTCAAAAAGGACTTAAGCTGCTTTTGAGAATCCATTTACTTTGTCAAAAAGTGTTCCAGTTGATTTTGAGATTCCATCCACTTTGACAAAAAGGATTACAGTTGGTTTTGAGAATCCATCCACCTAGGCAAAAAGAACTTAAGCTGCTTTTGCGAATCCATTCACTTTGGCAAAACCGATTTCAGTCAGTTTTGAGAATCCATCCACTTTGGCAAAAGGATTTCACTCAGTTTTGAGTATACATCCACTTAGGCAAAATGGAATTAAGCTGCTTTTGAGACGCCATTCACTTCGTCAAAAAGGATTTTAGTTGGTTTTGAGGATCCATCCACTTAGGCAAAAAGGACTTAGGCTGCATTTGAAAATCCATTCACTTTGGGAAAAAGGATTTTTGCTGATTTTGAAAATCTATCCACTTAGATAAAGAGCACTTTAGCTGCTTTTGAGAATCCATTCACTTTGGCAAAAAGGATTTCATTTGGTTTTGAGAATACATCCACTTAGGCTAAAAGGACTTAAGCAGCTTTTGAGAATCCATTCATTTTGGCAAAAAGGATTTCATTTGGTTTTGAGAATTCATCCACTTAGGCTAAAGGACTTAAGCTGCTTTTGAAAGTCCATTCATTTAGGCAAACTGGGTTTTATTTGGTTTTATGAATCCATCTATTTAGACAAAAAGAACTTAAGCTGCTTTTGAGAAACTATTCACTTTGGTGAAAAGGATTCCAGTTACCTTAGGCAAAAAGGGTTTCAGTTGGTTCTGAGAATCCATCCATTTAGGCAAAAAGATTCCAGTTATTTTTGAGAATCGATCCACTTAGAAAAAATGGATTTAGGCTGCTTTTGAGAATCCATTCAATTTGGCAAAAAGGATTTCTGTTGGTTTTGAGAATCCATCCAATAAGGCAAAATGGACTCAGGCTGATTTTGAGAATCCAGTCACTTTGGCATAAAAGGAATTCTGTTGGTTTTGAGAATCCATCCCCTTAGGCAAAAAGGACTAAAGCTGCTTTTGAGAATCCATTCACTTTAGCAAAAAGAATTTCAGTTAGTTTTGAGATGCCAACCACTTTGGCAAAAGAGTTTTCAGTTTGTTTTGAGAATCCATCCACTTGGACAAAAAGGACTTAAGCTGCTTTTGAGAATCCATTCACTTTGGCAAAAAGAATTTCAGTTTTTTTGAGAATCCATCCACTTTGGCTAAAGGATTTCAGTTGTTTGTGAGAGTCCATCCACTTAGGCAATAAGGAATTAAGCTGCTTTTGAGAATACATACTATTTGGCAAAAATGGTTTCAGTTGGTTTTGAGAATCCATAAACTTTGGTAAAGAGGATTTCAGTTGGTTTTGAGAATCCATCCACTTTGGAAAAGCATTTCAGCTGGTTTTGCGAATCCACCCATTTAGGCAAAAAGGACTTAAGCCTTTTTTTAAGAATCCATTCACTTATGCAAAAAGGATTTCAGTTGGTTTTGAGAATCCATCCACATGGACGACAAGGACTTAGGCTGGCTTTGTGAATCCATTCACTTTGGTAAAAAGGATTTTTGTTGGTTTTGAGTATCCATCCACTGAAGCAAAAAGAACTTAAGCTGCTTTTGAGAATCAATTCACTTTGGCAAAAGGATTTCAGTTAGTTTTGAGAATCCATCCACTTATGCAAAAAGGACTTAAGCTACTTTCGTGAATCCATTCACATTGGCAAAAGGATTTCATTTGGTTTTGAGATCCATCCACTTAGGCAAAAAGAACCTACGCTACTTTTGAGAATCCATTCATTTAGGCTAAAAGGGTTTCAGTTGGTTTTGAGAATCCATCCACTTGGGCAAAAAGGAATTAAGGTGCTTTTGAGAATCCATTCACATAGGCAAAAAGGGTTTCAGTTGGTTTTGAGAATCCATCCACTTAGGCAAAAAGGACTTTAGCTGTTTTTGAGAATCAAATTACTTTGGCAAAAAGGATTTCAGTTGGTTTTGAGAATCCATCAACTTAGACGAAAACAACTTAAGCTACTTTTCAGAATCCATTTACTTTGGGAAAAAGGATTTGAGTTGGGTTTGAGAATCCATTCACTTTGGCAAAAAGGATTTCAGTTGGTTTTGAGAATCGATCCTATTAGGCAAAAAGGACTTAAGCTGCTTTTGAAAATCCATTTATTTAGGCAGAAAGGGTTTCAGTTTGTTTTGAGAATCCATCCATTTAAAAGACAAGGACTTTAGCTGCTTTTGAGAATTCATTCACTTTTGCAAAAAAGGATTTCAGTTGGTTTTGAGAATCCATCCATTTAGGCAAAGAGGACTTAAGCTGCTTTTGAAAATCCATTTATTTAGGCAGAAAGGGTTTCAGTTTGTTTTGAGAATTCATCCATTTAGGAGACAAGGACTTAAGCTGCTTTTGAGAATTCATTCACTTTGGCAAAAAAGGATTTCAGTTGGTTTTGAGAATCCATCCACTTAGGCAAAAGGAAAGCTGCTTTTGAGAATCCATTAAATTTTACAAAAAGGATTTCTGTTGTTTTTGAAAATCCATCCAATTAGGCAAAAAAACCTTAAGTTGTTTATGAGAATCCATTCACTTTGGCCAAAAGGATTTTTGTTGGTTTCAAGAATCCATCTACTTAGGCAAAAAGGACTTAAGCTGATTTTGTGAAACTATTCACTTTGGCAAAAAGGATTTTAAGTTGGTTTTGGGAATCCATCTACTTTGGCAAAAAAAGGAATTAAGCTGCTTTTTAGAATCCATTTACTTTGGCAAAAAGGATTCCAGTTAGTTTTGTGAATCCATCTACTTAGGCAGAAAGGACTTAAGCTTCTTTGGAGAATCTATTCACTCTGGGAAAAAGGATTTTTGTTAGTTTTCAGAATCCATCCACTTAGGCAAAGAGGAATTAAGCTGCTTGTGGGAATCCATTCACTTTGGCAAAAAGGACTTCAGTTGGTTTGTAGAATCCATCCACTTAGGCAAAAAGGATTTAAGCTGCTTTTGAGAATCCATTCACTTTGCCAAAAAGGATTTTAGTTGGTTTTGAGAATCCATCCAATTCTGCAAAAAGGACTTAATTAGTTTTGGAGAATCCATTCACTTTGGCAAAACGGATTTCATTTGGTATTGAGAATCCATCCACTTAGGCAAAAAGAACTTACGCTGCTTTTGAGAATCTATTAATTTAGGCAAAAAGGGTTTCAGTTGGTTTTGAGGATCCATTCATTTACACAAAAAGGACTTAAGCTGCTTTTGAGAATCCATTCACTTAGGCAAAAAGGGCTTCAGTTGGTTCTGAGAATCCATCCACTTAGGCAAAAAGGACTTAAGCTGCTTTTGAGAATCAAATTACTTTAGCAAAAAGGATTTCAGTTGGTTTTGAGAATCCATCAATTTAGACGAAAAGAACTTAAGCTACTTTTCAGAATCCATTTACTTTTGGAAAAAGGATTTGAGTTGGTTTTGAGAATCCATACACTTTGGCAAAAGGATTTCAGTTCGTTTTGAGAATCCATCCATTTAGACGACAAGGACTTTAGCTGCTTTTGAGAATCTATTCACTTTGGCAAAAAGGATTTCAGTTGGTTTTGAAAATCGATCCAATTAGGCAAAAAGGACTTAAGCTGCTTTTGGGAATCCATTCACTTTGCTAAAAAGGATTTCTGTTGGTTTTGAGAATCCATCCAGTTCGGCAAAAAGGAGTTAAGGAGCTTTGGAGAAACCATTCACTTTGGCAAAAAGGATTTCATTTGGTATTGAGAATCCATCCACTTATGGAAAAAGGACTTAAGCTGTTTTTGAGAATCCATTCAATTTGGCAAAAAGGATTTCTATTGGTTTTGAGAATCCATCCAATTAGGCAAAAAAGACTTAAGCTGCTTTTGAAAATCCATTCACTTTGGCAAAAAGGATTTCATTTGGTTCTGAGAATCCATCCACTTAGGCAAAAAGGTCTTAAGATACTTTTGATAATTTATTCACTTTGGCAAAAAGGATTTCATTTGGTTTTGAGAATTCATCTACTTATGCCAAAAAGGACTTAAGTTGTTTTTGAGAATCTACTCATTTTGGCAAAAAGGATTTCAGTTGGTTTGGGAAGACATCCACTTTGGCAAAAAGGACTTAAGCTGCTTTTGAAAATCCATTCAGTTTGGCAAAAGCATTTCTGTTGGTTTTGAGAAGCCATCCAATTCAGCAAAAAGGACTTAAGCTGCTTTTGTGAATCCATTCACTTTGGCAAAAAGGATTAGTTGGTTTTGATAATCCATCTACTTTGATAAAAAGGATCTCAATTGGTTTTGAGAATCCATCCACTTACGCAAAAAGGACTTGAGCTGCTTTTGAGAATCCATTCACTTTGGCAAAAATGATTTCAGTTGGTTTTGTGAATCCATGCACTTAGGCAAAAAGGACTTAATCTGCTTTTGTGAATACATTCACTTTGGCAAAAAGGATTTCATTTGGTTTTGAGAATTCATCTACTTAGGCAAAAAAGGACTTAAGTTGCTTTTGAGAATCCATTCATTTTGGGAAAAAGGATTTCAGTTGGTTTGGGAAGACATCCACTTAGGCAAAAAGAACTTAAGCTGCTTTTGAAAATCCATTCAGTTTGGCAAAGTCATTTCTGTTGGTTTTGAGAAGCCATCCAATTCAGCAAAAAGGACTTAAGCTGTTTTTGTGAATCCATTCACTTTGGCAAAAAGGATTAGTTGGTTTTGAGAATCCATCTACTTTGATAAAAAGGATTTCAATTGTTTTTGAGAATCCATCCACTTAGGCAAAAAGGACTTAAGCTGCTTTTGAGAATCCATTCACTTTGCCAAAAAGGATTTCCGTTGGTTTTGAGAATCCAAGCACTTAGGCAAAAAGGACCTAAGCTGCTTTTGTGAATACATTCACTTTGGCTAAAAGGATTTCAGTTGGTTTTGAGAATCCATCGACTTAGGGAAAAAGGATTTAAGCTGCTTTTGAGAATTCATTCACTTTGGCAAAAAGGATTTCAGTTGTTTTTGAGAATCTATCCACTTTGGGAAAAGGATTTTAGTTGGTTTTGAGAATCCATCCACTTAGGGAAAAAGGACTTAAGCTGCTTTTGAGAATCCATGCATTTAGGCAAGAAGGGTTTCAGTTGGTTTTGAGAATCCATCCACTTTGGCAAAAGGATTTCAATTGGTTTTGAGAATCCATCCAATTTGGCAAAAGGGTTTTAATTGGTTTTGAGAATCCATGCACTTATGCTAAAAGGACTTAAGCTGCCTTTGAGAGTCCATTCACTTTAACAAAAAGGGATTTAGTTGGTTTTGAAAACCCATCCACTCAGACGAACAGAACATAAACTGCTTTTGAGAATCCATTTACTTTGGCAAAAAGGATTCCAGTTTCCTTTGAGAATCCATCCACTTTGGTAAAAGGATTTCAGTTGGGAAAAAAGAACTTAAGTTGCTTTTGTGAATCCACTCACTTTGGCAAAAAGTATTAGTTGGTTTTAGGAATCCATCTACTTTGATAAAAAGGCTCTCAATTGGTTTTGAGAATCCATCCACTCAGGCAAAAAGGACTTAAGCTGCTTTTGAGGATCCATTCACTTTGGCAAAAAAGATTTCAGTTGGTTTTGAGAATCCATGCACTGAGGCAAAAAGGACTTAAGCTGCTTTTGTGAATACATTCACTTTGACAAAAAGGATTTCATTTGGTTTTGAGAATTCATCTACTTGGGCAAATAAAGGACTTAAGTTGTTTTTGAGAATCCACTCATTTTGGCAAAAAGGATTTCAGTTGGTTTGGGAAGGCATCCACTAAGGCAAAAAGGACTTAAGCTGCTTTTGAAAATCCATTCAGTTTGGCAAAAGCATTTCTGTTGGTTTTGAGAAGCCATCCTATTCAGCAAAAAGGACTTAAGATGCTTTTGTGAATCCATTCACTTTGGCAAAAAGGATTAGTTGGTTTTGAGAATCCATCTATTTTGATGAAAGGATTTCAATTGTTTTTGAGAATCCATCCTCTTAGGCAAAAAGGACTTAAGCTGCTTTTGAGAATCCATTCTCTTTGCCAAAAAGAATTTCCGTTGGTTTTGAGAATCCATGCACTTAGGCAAAAAGGACCTAAGCTGCTTTTGTGAATACATTCACTTTGGCTAAAAGAATTTCAGTTGGTTTTGAGAATCCATCGACTTAGGGAAAAAGGATTTAAGCTGCTTTTGAGAATTCATTCACTTTGGCAAAAAGGATTTCAGTTGTTTTTGAGAATCCATCCACTTTGGGAAAAGGATTTTAGTTGGTTTTGAGAATCCATCCACTTAGGGAAAAAGGACTTAAGCTGCTTTTCAGAATTCATGCATTTAGGCAAGAAGGGTTTCAGTTGGTTTTGAGTCGAATCCACTTTAGCAAAAGGATTTCAGTTGGTTTTGAGAATCCATCCAATTTGGCAAAAAGATTTTAATTGGTTTTGAGAATCCATGCACTTATGCTAAAAGGACTTAAGCTGCCTTTGAGAGTCCATTCACTTTAACAAAAAGGGATTTAATTGGTTTTGAGAACCCATCCACTCAGACGAAAAGAACATAAGCTGCTTTTGAGAATCCATTTACTTTGGCAAAAAGGATTCCAATTTCCTTTGAGAATCCATCCACTTTGGCAAAAGGATTTCAATTGGGAAAAAAGAACTTAAGTTGCTTTTGTGAATCCACTCACTTTGGCAAAAAGTATTAGTTGGTTTTTAGAATCCATCTACTTTGATAAAAAGGATTTCAATTGGTTTTGAGAATCCATCCACTTAGGCAAAAAGGACTTAAGCTGCTTTTGAGGATCCATTCACTTTGGCAAAAAGGATTTCAGTTGGTTTTGAGAATCCATGCACTGATGCAAAAAGGACTTAAGCTGCTTTTGTGAATACATTCACTTTGACAAAAAGGATTTCATTTGGTTTTGAGAATTCATCTACTTGGGCAAAAAAAGGACTTAAGTTGTTTTTGAGAATCCACTCATTTTGTCAAAAAGGATTTCAGTTGGTTTGGGAAGACATCCACTTAGGCAAAAAGGACTTAAGCTGCTTTTGAAAATCCATTCAGTTTGGCAAAAAGGATTTCAGTTGGTTTTGAGAATCCATGCACTGATGCAAAAAGGACTTAAGCATTTCTGTTGGTTCTGAGAAGCCATCCAATTCAGCAAAAAGGACTTAAGCTGCTTTTGTGAATCCATTCACTTTGGCAAAAAGGATTAGTTGGTTTTGATAATCCATCTACTTTGATAAAAAGGATTTCAATTGGTTTTGAGAATCCATCCACTTAGGCAACAAGGATTTAAGCTGCTTTTGAGAATCCATTCACTTTGCCAAAAAGGATTTCCGTTGGTTTTGAGAATCCATGCACTTAGGCAAAAAGGACTTAAGCTGCTTTTGTGAATACATTCACTTTGGCTAAAAGGATTTCAGTTGGTTTTGAGAATCCATCGATTAAGGGAAAAAGGACTTAAGCTGCTTTTGAGAACTCATTCACTTTGGCAAAAAGGATTTCAGTTGTTTTTTGAGAATCCATCCACTTTGGGAAAAGGATTTTAGTTGGTTTTGAGAATTCATCCACTTAGGGAAAAAGGACTTAAGCTGCTTTTGAGAATCCATGCATTTAGGCAAGAAGGGTTTCAGTTGGTTTTGAGAATCCATCCACTTTGGCAAAAGGATTTCAATTGGTTTTGAAAATCCATCCAATTTGGCAAAAGGATTTTAGTTGGTTTTGAGAATCCATGCACTTATGCTAAAAGGACTTAAGCTGCCTTTGAGAGTCCATTCACTTTAACAAAAAGGGATTTAGTTGGTTTTGAGAATCCATCCACTTAGACGAAAAGAACATAAGCTGCTTTTGAGAACCCATTTACTTTGGTAAAAAGGATTTCAGTTTCCTTTGAGAATCCATCCACTTTGGCAAAAGGATTTCAATTGGGGAAAAAGAACTTAAGTTGCGTTTGTGACTCTATTCACTTTGGCAAAAAGGATTTCAGTTGGTTTTGAGAATCCATCCACTGAGACAAAAAGTACTTAAGCTGCTTTTGAGAATCCATTCACTTTGGTAAAAAGGATTTCAGTTGGTTTTGAGAATCCATACATTTTGGAAATGGATTTCAGTTTGTTTGGAGAATCCATTCATTTCGGCAAAAAGGACTTAAGCTGCTTTTGTGAATCCATTCACTTTGACAAAAAGGATTTCATTTGGTTTTGGGAATTCATGCACTTAGGCAAAAAGGCCTTAAACTTCTTTTGTGAATCCATTCACTTTGGCAAAAAGGATTTCAGCTGGTTTTGAGAATCTATCAACTTAGGCAAAAAGGACTTAAGCTGCTTTTGAAAATCCATTCACTTTAGCAAAAAGGATTTAAGTTTGTTTTGAGAATCTATTCACTTTGGCAAAAGGATTTTAGTTGGTTGTGAGAATCCATCTATTTAGGCAACAAGGACTTAAGCTGCTTTTGAGAATTCATTTACTTAGGCAAGATGGGTTTCAATTGCTTTTGGGAATCCATCCACTTTGGCAAAAGGATTTTAGTCGGTTTGGGAACCCATCCACTTCAGTAAAAAGGATTTCAGTTGGTTTTGAAAATCCATCCACTTAGGCAAAAAGGACTTAAGGTGCTTTTGCGAATCTATTAACTTTGGCAAAAAGGATTTTTGTTAGTTTTGAGAATCCATCTAATTAGGCAAAAAGGACTTAAGCTGCTTTGGAGAATCTATTCACTTTGGCAAAGTAGATTTCTTTTGGTTCTGAGAATCCATTCACTTAGGCAAAAAGGAATTAAGCTGCTTTTGAGAATCCGTTCTCTTTCTACACAATGATTTCAGTTAGTTTTGAGAATCCATCCTGTTAGGGAAAAAGGTCTTAGGCTGCTTTGGAGAATCCATTCACTTTGGCAAAACGGATTTCAGTTGGTTTTGAGAATCCATCCCCTTAGGCAAAAAGGACTTAAGCTGCTTTTGGGAATCCATTCACTTTGGCAAAAAGGATTTCTGTTGGGTTTGAGAATCCATCCAATTAGGCAAAAAAGACCTAAGCTGCTTTTGAGAATCCATTCACTTTGGCAAAAAGGATTTCAGTTGGTTTTGAGAATCTATCTACTTAGGCAAAAAGGTCTTAAGATGCTTTTGAGAATCCATTCACTTTGGCAAAAAGGATTTCAAAAAAGGACTTGAGTGGTTTTTGAGAATCCACTGACTTTGACAAAAAGGATTTCAGTTGGTTTTGAGAATCGATGCACTTAGGCAAAAAGGACTTAACGTGCTTTTCAGAATCCATTCAGTTTGGCAAAAATTATTCCTGTTGGTTTTGAGAATCCATCCACTTAGGCAAAAAGCACTTAAGCTGCTTTTGTGAATCCATTCACTTTGGCAAAAAGGATTTCAGTTGGCTTTGAGAATCCATCCAATTAGGCAAAAAGGACTTAAGCCGCTTTTGAGAATCCATTCACTTTAGCAAAATGGATTTCAGTTGATTTTGAGAATCCATCCGTTGTGGCAAATGGATTTCAGTTTGTATTGAGAATCCATTCATTAATGCAAAAAGGACTTAAGCTGCTTTTGTCAATACATTCACTTTGGCCAAAAGGATTTCAGTTGGTTTTGAGAATCCATGCACTTAGGTAAAAAGGACTTAATCTGCTTTTGCGAGTTCATTCACTTTGGCAAAAAGGATTTCAGTTGGGTTTGAGAATCCATCCACTTCGCAAAAGCATTTCAGCTGGTATTAAAAATCCATCCACGTATTCAAAAAGGACCTAAGCTGCTTTTGAGCATCCATTCACTTAGGCAAGAACGGTTTTAGGCAGAGATTTTAGTTTCTTTTGAGAATCTATTCATTTTGGCAAAAGAGATTTAAGTTTCTTTTGAGAACCTATTCACTTAGGCAAAAGAGATTTTAGTTTCTTCTGAAAATCTATTCACTTAGGCAAAAGAGATTTTAGTTTCATTTGAGAATCCATTCGGTTAGGCAAAAGAGATTTTAGTTTCTTTTGAGAATCTATTCACTTAGACTAAAGAGATTTTAGTTTCTTTTGAGAATCTATTCACTTAGGCAAAAGAGATTTGAATTTTTTCGATAATCCATTCACTTAGGCAAAAGAGACTTTAGTTTCTTTTGAGAATCTATTCACTTAGGCAAAGGAGATTTTAATTTTTTTAATAATCCATTCATTTAGGCAAAAGAGATTTTAGTTTCTTTTGATAATCCTTTCACTTAGGCAAAGAGATTTTAGTTTCTTTTGAGAATCTATTCATTTAGGCAAAAGATATTTTAGTTTCTTTTGAGAATCCATTCGCTTAGGCAAAAGATATTTTAGTTCCTTTTGAGAATCTAATCACGTAGGCAAAAGAGATTTTAGTTTCTTTTGAGAATCTATTCACTTAGGCAAAAATGATTTCAGTTTTTGTGATAATCCATTCACTTACGCAAAAGAGATTTTAGTTTCTTTTGAGAATCTATTCACTTAGGCAAAAGAGATTTTATTTTCTTTTGAGAATCTATTCACTTAAGCAAAAGAGATTTTAGTTTCTTTTTCTTTTGAGATTCTGTTCACTCAGGCAAAAGAGATTTTAGTTTCTTTTGAGAATCCATTCACTTAGGCAAAAGAGATTTTAGTTTCTTTTGAGATTCTATTCACTTGGGCAAAAGAGATTTTAGTTTCTCTTGAGAATCTATTCACTTAGCCAAAAGAAATTTTAGTTTCTTTTGAGAATCTGTTCACTTGGGCAAAAGAGATTTTAGTCTCTTTGACAATCTGTTCACTTAGGCAAAAGAGATTTTAGTTTCTTTTGAGAATCCATTCACTTAGGCAAAAGTGATTTTAGTTTCCTTTGAGAATCTACTCACTTAGGCAAAAAAGACTTCAGCTGTTTTTGAGAATCCGTTCACTTAGACAAAAAAGATCTCTGCTGCTTTTGTTAATCCATTCACTCAGGCAAAATGGATTTCAGCTGCATTTGAGAATCCACTCATTTAGGCAAAAATGACTTCTGCTGGTTTTGAGATCCATTTACTTAGGCAAAAAGGATTCAAGCTGCTTTTGCTGAATTCACTCACACAGGCAAAAAGGAATTCAGCTGCTTTTAAGAAAGATTGTTCCCTCAGGCAAAACTTATTTTAGCCACTTGTAAAACTGAATTAATTCAGGTGTGAGGTATCCCAGCTGCCTTTAGAACATCTTTTGTCTTTTTAAAGACAATTTATTCAGCCGAATGAGATTTCAGTCGTTTTTTATAATAACCTTTCTTCAGATTAAAAGGATTAGATTTGTTTTAAAAATGGATCCATTTATGCTCAGAAACTTCAGAT
>NC_089752.1:66892819-66897819 GCF_040412425.1 Macrobrachium rosenbergii
TGGGATGCCTGGGTTCTCGTGCCCCAGTAAGACCCACTGTGAGCCCCTTTTTGGGATGGTATAGTTAGTCTTATGCCCATTCCCTGCAGGCGGACTCGCCTTGAGTACTGGTTACCTATCCAACTACTGACTTGATGTCAATTAACTTTGCTGAGACTAGGGGTGGATGACAAAAGGATACGATAATGAAGAAATTAGAATATTGTTTATCTTACATTTTTCAAGTAAGGATACCGGTATGGAATTATAATAAGAAAGAATAAGAAAGACAAGGAAAAAGTATTCAGAGATGGTTGTGGGAAAAATTGTATAATGTTTCAAGCGAACTGGAGATTTGGGGATCGAGAAAGAGATGGTGTCCTGTGGAAACTAGATAGAATGGTAACGCTACTGAACGAGGCTTGCTAATCAAAGACATAATGGGAGGTGTACAGTAAAATGTGCATTGATTTTTGGGTAAGTGGGATATTTTGAAGACTTGTTGAAGGTGACAGATAAAGAGAAATAATACACAGAACTTGAAAGGGTTCAGATTTTAGATAGATCTGAGGATGGTCGTGGAAACAGTTGAGGTTCAAGGCTCTGTCAAAAGAGAGCGGTATTACTACCCATTCAGGGTTTTTGGACAGAAAGACAGACAAACAGACATGAGTGAATGCAGAACCTCCCATCTTCTCACAACTGTGGGAAGAAACTAGAGTGAAATTACAAGCATGAAGTATTCCGGGGAAGACCCGTAAAGACGCAGAACTAAAATCTCGTCAAAACACGCGGTTAATTAGCAGTTACTGTGGGATTGGAAAGCCTTGTTTTTGATAGGTGTTTACAACCGTGTTTCTTCCTCAGTCGGAAGTCTTCATTCAAAGGAAACAACGGAATTACACTTTTGGTCTTTTGGTCCTCTTAGGCTTATGATAGGACAGGTATTTTTGTCATTCTTTTTTTACGTGTGACGTACTTCATTGTTTTCATCAGCAACTAAGTTGTAAAGACTCTTTCTATAATTACATACGCTTTTTCTTTGTGCATCTGTCTGCCATCTGATATCTTGAGTATATAAATGGGTTGCAATAACATTTTGTGAATGGGTGCTCGCTGACCCAAGGAATGTTTGAATGTTTTTCAATAGACATTTGGCTCTGGATCGACTCCATGTTATCTTATGTTCTTATTTTCTTTATTTCCTTTCTATCTATCTATCTATCTATCTATCTATCTATCTGTATAACAGTGAGAGAGTGCCAGACAGATTGAGAGTGAGAAAGAACGGAAGTAAGACTGCTCTGAGTCCACCTGTGATGAAAGAACGATCGCCTTTGTTTACAACACATACTTTGGCACTCTTCCTGTAAACAGTCTTGTATGTGTGAGAATGAACTTCTTGTTTATAAGCACCTAAACGCCCTGTTGGAAGTCCAAGGTCAGAGTAGATGCTTGCCATTCAGATATATATATATATATATATATATATATATATATATATATATATATATATATATATATGTGTGTGTGTGTGTGTGTGTGTGTGTGTGTGTGTATTATTTATACATACATATATATATGCATATATATTATATATATATATACTGTATATATATATATATATTGTTGTTCAGGTCTCTGAACAGCATTTCCGTCTTTTAGACTATTATTTTCAAACATTTTTAAAATAAATCGTAAGATCTGTACAACTCACAGGTTCAAGAAACACAACTAGGCAAAGTAAACTATCTGATTTAGACAGTTTTCTTCCTAAGTTTATAAACAACAACGCTGTGTTTAGTCTTTCTGACTACCAGTTGTCAAAAAGGGAGGAGTGTCTTTTGTCTTTTGGCTTTAAGTATTGCTTACCTGTTATGAACCTTCATTCTTTAGGTTATGCGGCTCTCTGGAAATCCCTTTCACTTGCCTAATCAATACAAACTTGGTGACAGATGAGGAGACTCTACTTAATCAACCATATTCCATAACTTGGAAGACGTTTAATAATTCAATTACTTGATCAACCATATTCCATAACTTGGAAGACGTTTAATAATTCAATTACTTATTTAATAATTTAATTAATTATTTAATTGGACACCTAAAAAAAACAGGACCTGGAGATATTGAAAAAACTAAGCCAACAAGAAAACCTAATCATTTATCTGTCTGGGCAAGGGTAAAGGGCTAAAATTGACAGACATAAACTCGTCACCATCGAGAGCATCAACCATGTAAAACTGATACTCCCAACAGTTCAGCTGTCACGATCCAAGAATCGTTGCGTTTCTTTCAAACTCTAAACAATAAGGATTCAACACCAGCAATTGAAATATGGGAAATGAATATAAAAAGAAACTCTCACAACAAAACAACACATTTATTCAGAACCTTATTTACAAAGAAAACGAATTATTACTTCCCTGTTGCTTTCATCCAACGTGACGTTGCAAAATAAATCAAAGCATTTATAGATAGGGGGAACAGGTTGGAAGGCAGAACAATTATAATACTTAAATGGCGAATTAGTGAGTAATCCTTCGTGGCTAAGGTTTCAGCTGAAGAGATGATGCTGGTATGGTTGTTCAGGCTTGATGATGTCACAGAAGGACGACTGGAGTTTCAGCTGAAGAGATGAAGCTGACACGTGGCTTCAGGCTTGAAGACATCCCAGAAGGGCAGCTGGAGTTTCAGTTGAAGAGATGAAGCTGGCACGGTAACCACGAGGTCGAAGATGTCACAAAAGGGATGTCTTCAGGATGGGGCAGCAAATGTTGATTTCCAAGAATCCGGCGATTGTGTAAATGGAGGGCAGGCAGGGCTGGAGACTCTTCCTCTCTACAGGCAGGAAGGGATTAGCGACATCTCCCCCACACAGGCAGGAAGGGATGACTTCTTTTCTTTGTCACTGGTATGTAGGGCTCGCTGCTTCACCTTGTCTCGAGCATGGAGTGCTTAGAGACTTCTCATCACAAGCAGGAAGGGCTGGCTACTTCTCTTCGTCTTGGGCAGGACAAGATTTTATGGAGATAAGAGTAAAAGTTGTCTGAAGGGGATACTCCTGTCGGAACCTTATTTTGTCCGACCTCTGATTGCCCTCTCAGTCTCTATCTGTTTCTATCTCTCTTGGGCAGTCTCTTCTGGAAGCTTATAATATATAAGGAATTTTTTTTATTTTCTGCATACTGATCGGTTCCTTAATAACTGCCCATTTCTGGTCATGCCATGGAAGCTTCCAGAACAAATCTTCTGATGTAGTATGGATTAAATATTGTGCCATGTTACACAGGCACGGTATGAGATACCACGTGGTACTGTTTTCACAAGAAAGAGTTTTCATCGAATTGCTAATTGTCCACGAGGCGTTGACAGCAGTCACTGACTGGTGATGACATCTTTGAGCAAACACAGGAAGCATTCACGTCTTGAAAAAGAGATATTTCGTTTTCAATATATTTCTTCAACATTATTGCATCTATCCATGACATCAGCTGAGGGTCTCCAGGCCCCACAGAACCAAGATCTGCACTCTTGCAGTAGCAAATTACCTTCCTGGAGGCTATGACCTCCTTCTACGATGGGACTATTTGTCCCCACTTAACTCAAGATGACTCAGGGGTCCTGCACCCTCACAGTCTCTATCAGACACAAATATTCCTCCCAGACCTGGCTCAAAATCCCTGTCAGGACCATTTGAGTGCTCTGAGCAGTGCCAGTCTCTGTCTGTTCCGAACATTGAGCCATTTCCAAATTGAATTCCTGTGCCTGGCCCAGCCTTAGTGCCAGTTCCATAGCACAACATAAATCCCCCTTCAGGAGATCCCAGTCTCTTCTCCCAGCTTGGCCCACTACCAGTGTCAGCAAGAGAGCCAACCTGAAGTTTACTTGGGTCCCTTCTGGATTCCCCTGGCCACAGCTGAAGCTCACCACCTAGCGCGGCCTCGCAACCCGTGCCTGAGTTGGTCATTGCAACCTGTGAGCCTCTCGCTCCCACAACTACCGCTTCCTCTCTTTCTCAGTAGTCAGAAGATAAGATTCTGGTGGACAATTCTCTAGCATCTCAGCTGGTCGCAGAGATCAAAGAATTGTGACAGCAAATGGTAGAAATTATTGGCACTGCACTTGCTTTGGTTGTTGCAGCAGCTGGAGTAGGTGGCACTCCAGCGCACCTTCCCCAGACTCAGTTCCACTGACTCCTACAAAACTGAACCATCAACCTAAAAGAAATTCAAGGAAGAAAAGTCAGCGGCGTAGAACATCCATGTAACCTACTAGAGCCATCAAGCTCCCCTGGCGCTCGTGCTCCTATGGCACAGTGCCCCACTTTAATTGAGATATTTGGCCTCCAAAACAGAATAGGGTGTCAGGTTATTTCTTTTACTATCACTCTTTTGTAAACTTGTAAATTACTTTCTCCTTGTAACTTTAATCACTAATACTCTCATTTTACGCCTTGTAACAGCTCACTTTTTACTTTGCATCACTCTTCTACTTTGCATCACACTCTGCCCAATGCAGAGTACCAACCGCCAGATCTCCTGGCCAAATGAGTCACTGACTTTCCTTCCATGTAACTGCTTGCTTGGCAAACCTAACCCCTTAAAGGAAACTTAATTGTATATCACAGAGCTGCTAGGCCCTTGTGACACTAGTGCCACACCCAGCACAGTGCCACCACCTTAGCAAAGTATCATGGCACTCACCAACTTCACCACCTGAGTAGTCACACAAATACCTATGATACACAATGTTATAAAGGCATTTAGATTTGTATGAAATTGTACTTCCTTTTAGCTTAGTCTGGTGTCTATCCTAACAGGCAGACATCCGTCCTAGTCTATATGCATCTGTCCTTGCGTTTAACATAACTTGAGTATAACTGTTGTATAATCTACAAAATTACTTGAGGGCAAATTTAAATCAGTTTTATATTCAGTTTGCACAAAGTTAATGATGAATAATTGCAGGTGCTGCACAACTAACTCATGCATGCTAAAGTTAAAAGTTAATCACTCTGA
>NC_089752.1:66902819-66935319 GCF_040412425.1 Macrobrachium rosenbergii
CCTTTTATTTTTTGTTTTATATGTTCCTGGTTATCTTTCAAGGCCATTGTAGAGTAAAGTACTGAATATGGAGACTTAAGAATTACCTGCACCAGAAACATATAAATATATATATATATATATATATATATATATATATATATATATATATATATATATTTATATATATACATATATATATATATATATTTACTTGACAGCCATGGCCTTGGCAATGGAATGCTATAAAATGGCTGACAGTAATGCAAAAAACTGAGAAGATTGAAATGACGGAATACTAACCTTGACATTCCCCATTCGTCAAGTTACTGTAAGGCATAATTATACTCAGATAACGATTAACTACATTTACTTAACAAATAATAACAATAGTCCACAAAGAGTTATACAATTGGCACACGTGTTAATACAATACGTGAAGTGAAATTATAAATATTCGGCGGTGCCATAGAGAGGTAAAAATTCCTTGTTTCGTCACATGTAGAGCACAGATGGGTGACGGTGTACAAGCTGAGATGGTCCTACGTCACACATGATAAAAGCATCCCTCTGAAAGAGACAGGTGGCAAATTAACTAAAGGAATAGCATGCATTAGAGCCCTAACGATATATCATCAGTCTAGCCTAACTCACTGAAATATCATGGCACAGCCAGTCAAAAGACCTCTTGCTATCACTTCTGAATCGGGAAATTAACTAAACACGCAAACAGTGGGAGGCTTCGGTGTCGAAGAGAGGTATGGGGGCCAAGGTGGGACATATAGTGACAAAGGGAGAGAGAGATACACAGGGAGACCACGGGGGAAGGTTTCTTGATAAAAAGTATACAAGGAAAATAGAATATAGTCGAAGGAAAATGGGCCGCCGAATTCCCGTGTATGTTTTAGACTTACCTTGGGTATCCAAAATGACCACTCCTGTATGAATTGGGGTCCCAGAATTGGTGTCACATGGCACAAGGCAAATGGCGGCCTCTGTGAGGTAGAGCGGGAGTATACTTCTGCTTGAAACGGGTCCTAGAAGCAGAATGAATGGTTCCCCTGGGCCATGCTTCTCTGGACTGGGTGGGGGTCGCCTCAGGGCAACTTTCATAAGTACAGAGATACGGCAACACAGACAGTGGATAAAAGGAGGGGTTATTGAGAGAGAGGGATGCTGGATTGGACGCCATTGCACTCCCATGGCACTGGTCGGCCATCTTATGTGAATTCGGTTACTAGGTTGTTAAGCCCAGTGCCTGTAAGAATATATATATATATATATATATATATATATATATATATATATATATATATATATATATATATATATATATATATATATATATATATATATATATATATATATATATATATATATATATATATGCATAAACACATTATCTTGATTTGCCCATATTTCTGCTGTTATTTTTTTTTTCATTCTCTTTTGTCTCCCCCTTGTCTCCCCACACGTGCATTGTTATATGGAAATGGAATGCTTCTGCTCGAAGGAATTAGGGGCCACGAATGTGCAGATAAGGAAGCCAAAACATCATCTGTCATGACTAGAGCAAATATAGTTTTTCTGGTGATAATCCTTTATTATCTGTACAACCGAAAATCAGTAAAAATAGCAAAGTTTTTGGAGTTATGAACCTGACAATAACATATTAACAAGAGACTAAACCCACCTTTGATTGTGGTGTTCTTTATTCCAAAAGAATTCCAGATTGAAATGTTATTATCTCGTCAACGAATTTGTAACACTCGTTTGAGGGATGACCCGCATGGCCCATTCTCAGAATACAGGAAATGGAGACCAGCACTTAGATTTAAACATAACTTATCCGATTATCCAGTTTTCGACCCACAGCGACTATCAAGATTGTAAAGCAAATCCCGTTAGAAATTACGTCGGATTCTACATTCGATTTATCCAAACCTATGAAGGTTAAGAATTTAAACTTACTGGTCTGGTTAAATGACTCAGTTTTTTTTTTATCGTAATATGTGGAAAATTGCTTTCCAAGCTTATGAATCACTTCGTAAATAAAGGAGCATCTGGCATCAGACCAAAGTTTATCGTAGCCAAGGCCATAATTGGAGCAAGTGTTGAACGAGTATTCTCCTTGAGTATGGGAGTGAGCAAGCACTCAATTAGGAAGTGCCACAAGCTCTCCCTTTCCCTAGGTCATGCTGCAAAAAGGACTCGTGGAGTTCTCCTCTCACATTGTCACGCTAGTAGTACCGGGCCTCTCAACCTAAGGCTTCCCTGGGATCAAGAAGTGACTTTAGTTTCACATCTGGTTAGGATAGGAGTGTTCATTGATTTTGTTATAAGCGATCACTTTTACTTTAGAACACATTTATTACAGTTTTAGCTCATTTGCTTTTTTAATTGCAATTGCATTCGATAATGAAATAGGTCTCAGTTATAACCTCTGTACATTCAGTGCTGTGTTGGTGGTGGTATATTGAATGGTCTGATTACATCTGGGATACCTGGTGAGAAAAATGTGCTTACACAACACAGGTCGACATGATGTAAACGATTTACAGACTATAGGAAAAGACATGATTATGTGTTTTTTTTTTTTTATTTTGGTGTGTGTTCGATCCCTTCTGCCTAATGCAAACAAGGAATTCTTGAGTAGTGATGTATTAGTGGCTTCCCACGTGAGAATTTCCTTACAGTGGGTTTATTATTATTATTATTATTGTTATTATTATTATTATTATTATTATTATTATTATTATTATTATTATTATTATCCATAATGAACAAATATTCATTCTGAGCAAAACAAAAGACCACTAACTTGAAAAGCCAGATTCCACAGTTAGATTCTCCATTAGTGACACAAATGAAAACAAAAGACGTTGGCAAATAAAGAGCAAATCAAATTTTAGCGAAGACGAAGACATGAACTACATACAAATAATATATGAAATTGCAATATGCAATAGATCCCCTCGATGAAACATTTGCTCTTAATTATAAAAACGGTTCAGTTACGATAACCACATCGACGCTGTGTTACATCACCAAATCAATTAGTTCTAGAAGCGTATAATTTAATTATATTTATTTTTTATCATAAATTGTTGGCACCTTTATCACTACCACAACTAATAATGCAACTACTTCTAACATTATTATTATTATTATTATTATTATTATTATTATTATTATTATTATTATTATTATTATTATTATTATTATTATTATTACTGAGGATGCGAAGGTCAATAAAAAGTAGGGTATTCAAGCTACACTGGAAAGAGTTTTATCAAGTTCTTTGGTAAGTTCAGAAAACTCTTGATTGTTGATTGTTCTTTCATGTTGATTATTATGAGATTATTTATCTAAGAAGTAAATGAAATGGAAACTCATAGAGGCAAGAAAAAAAAAAAAAACAAGGTTTTAACCCCAAAGGCAGGAACGGGCCATTTCACGACAGCGGGAATGTTACGGGATTGCAGGAAAAGAGAAATAGTGTGAGAAAGAGCCATCAAATGCATCAATCTTAGGATTGCTGATCTCTGTTGACTGAATATGGGATGAGAGACTGGGTGTTCCTTGGCCACTTGAGAACCCTTTCCTTCAAATGAGTGGGACACCGGTCCAAATAGTAGAAGAAAATCAGTGGAGGAGTCAACGCTGGATTGGATCAATTGCTGGGAGTTTTTTGGCCTTCAGATCAGCAGAGCAGTGGCCTAAATAATGACTGTGGCAAAAGAGACGACACTGCTTATTTGTTAGTGTGTTTGTCTGTCACTGGAACTCTTTCAAAGTCACTGATCTCATTATATGAAGTTTATTAGAAGAGCAGGCTGTAGCAGAGAAAGAACCGATTTCATTTTGGTTCTGCTCTGGATATAAAGGCAGGTCTGAGGTACTTTTATTAATGTTGTCGAAGGTTTGTGCACTCAGGCTGCTTTACAGCCTTTGTTTGTGTTTATTGTTTTACATTGTCAATAAATTCTGTTTTGGTCCCGTCGAGCTGTACTTAGCCATGATTAATTGTTATCCATCTCCAGTGATAATGGAAATTTCTATCATCAGGAGAAGATAGACTCATATGTCAGGTGTAAGACGATACGAGATATATAGTACGAGATGTGTGTGTGTGTGTCTTGAATCACGATTGTCTTTAAATACTAGAAAGTTAAGGTCCACACTGGGCCAGAGAGATGTTATATTAGTCAGGTACCCTCACCCAAAATCTAGTTAATCGCATGTGAATACATAACCACATGCAAGGTAATCCTGCAGAAACTGAGTTGGGAATTATTTTCAGGCTGTCTTCTTTCCTCTCCTACCGATCCCCACTTCGTCCTTTCCATCCTCTCCTCTCCACGTCCCCCCTCCTGCTTCCCTTCTTCTCGTGTCCTTCCTCTCCAAGTCCCTCTCTAGCACTCGCCTTTTTCAAGTTCTGCCCTTCTCATTGCCCTTCCTCTCCTCTCCCTCCCAGTTTCCTCTTATCAAGACCCTCCCTCCCATTCCCCCGTTCCTCCCTTTACAAAATCCTTGCCCTCCAGTCCTCTTTCCTTTCTCATTTTCCTCCTTCCCATTCCTCACCCTCTTATTTTCTCTAAGTCCCTTCCTCCCGTTTCCCTCCTCTAAAGTCCCACCCTCCTAGACCTCTCCCTTGTCCCTCCTTCCCATTCCACTGGGTCCCTCTATTTCGAGCCCCTCCATCCTAAATGGCTCCACTTGCCATCCATCACCTGCAACAAGACATCTCTTACACCGAAGCATTAGGTTACTGCAGGATTGTGGCTTGTAATGACCCTACGGTTAGAAGGTCTTCCGCTGTAAGCACCCTGAGAGTCCAAATCGCGAAGTTGCAGTCCCTCCCAAAACATCTGCAGTGCAACTTAGCAAAGTGTCATGGGACAAGAGCGGTTTATGAAGTCCATTGCTCTGTTGGGTAGTGTGAAGTAAACGGGGCCTTAATACTGTAGATTTTATAGTTGCCAGTTATGGAAATGTCACTGCGTTTTGTTTCTGTGACTCTTACACTGAAACCCTTTTCTTTTTTGGCCCTCGGCCATTTGTAAAATTTGTAGCTGCAATAGAAAGGTAACAAGTTGTGCTTAACAACGGTCAGTAATTGCTTAGGTCAGCTGTTTCATCAATCAGCAGTTGTGCTCTACGTCTCCCGCTTGCTTCTTTATAATTGCAAGAGAAATGAAAACATGAACTCTCACCTCCAGGGTTCAATCTTCCTGTGAATTTAACACAATATACGTATCTTAAAAAAAATAATAAGCGTGTTGGAAATAATCCATTAAACTTTGGTAGCATCAGAATCATCTGCACCTGAAGAAGACCGCAGTTGTTTGCACTTTAAAGAAGATTCCCATTTTCAATTTTATTTGGGGTTAAAAACTGTAATTGTTATTTATAGCTGAAACTACATCAATTACTGATTATGATATTATCTCAGCATCTATTTAATACAGTTTGCATCTTTAAACATCAAATTACAATATGTTATTTATTGCCTGAATCAGAAAACCATCGACTGCATTCGTGGTCGTTTTAGCGGGTCACCAATATCTTGCTCACCTGTTATTGACAGGCCGCTGTTGTCGCTTCCAGTTCTTCTTGAGAGACTGCTGGAGTTTTCATTTAGTGCAACCAGCTGGTCATAAATCTTGCCGCTTTTCGAACAAAATTGTTTGGAAACGATTCATTTCATACCGTTTGTAACTCGTTAAGATACCATCATTTTAGCCTTTAAATGGTTGCTATAGAAAAAAAGCTATTGATGTCATGTATAGCGTTTACGAAAATTCTTCAGTGTAGTTTTTAACTTATCAAATGTTCCTTGACATTGTTTTGGAACTTCTGTCAGTAAGCCATCGATGTAATTTGTTAGAGCGAACAAAAAGTTGTAGGCGCCGGTTACAATTTTTGTCTACTGAGTATCAGTGTGCTTGTGAATTGTTACCAAAAGATGCATTACATTGTTGAAAGCTTTCTCAGCAGATTGTCGTTGTAGTTTATAGTTGATCCTTAGAGGCAATTGCTTCTCCAAAAATGTCATCGCATGACTCAGCCAGTGTTCCCTGCAGCAGTAGTCAATTTATAATCTGTTCATCTTTTAGTACAAATACTTCTGTGATGAGCTTCAGTAACAGAGAAAGAGGAAGAAGAGAAAAACTAAGCGGGCCTCAGTGAATAGTTAGGAGATTATAATTAAGAGAAAATCAGATTATCAAAGACAAGGAATATCAGTGTCACCATACGTGTCGTGACATGAAACTACGGTAGTCTGCTGCGGCTGATAGAAAACCTTCCTGAGTGCCATTGCTTATTCTGTACAGAAGACTGCTATACTGAACCGTAATACAATAAAGAACTTATCCTAAGTTTTCTTGAGTTTACCAAGTCCTTCTTTTAACATGCTTAAACCGTTCTTATTTAACTTGATCGTTATCCTCGACTTTTGCCGTTTTTCATAACATCCTCAGGCACACAGGTAAAGATTTATTCTTTTCCTCCGGTCAATCAACGCTCATTTTTCATGACTGATATTGAGTTTCCGGAATACGAGCAATATCAGGGTACGAGCCAACGCCTACGGCGTCATTGAAAAGGAATCATCAATATTCTGGAATCTGGAGCCTGAATGCCAAGGAAAGATATCTGGCCGTTATTTCGTCTTGCCGAAGTGACGTCATGCAGGGTGGCTGGTCGAGTTCTGTCCAGCCTCACCAGAAAGACGGATGAACAGACTTCCGAATCCAGATTCTCTGTCACCCTGATTGGCGTCATTAGCAAGGGTTGGGTGTCATGGATAAATTACGATGGCTAATTTTGCTCACTCATATCATCATATCATTGGCTCTCCCAAGTTGGATGGAGGTTTTTTCACCCCAGTCGATTCGTTTGTTTGTTGGTTTTCTGTCTGCCAGATATCTCTAGAATTTCTCTAGGGATTCGAAATAAATTTTGGAGCTGTGGGTCAAACGAGACATGCTTAGATTTTGAGGTGTCTCCGGATTTGATATGGGCGCAAAATATATTTCATCGGAATAGGAAGAAGATTGCGCGCTCTGATCGCTCTGTGGTGCCTCGTGCAAAAAAAGAAAGTCTACCTAAAACACACTCATCTTCAGTTTATCAGTAAATTGTTGTGCATAACATTCACAAATATTAAGGTAATTTTTACAGATCTTAATGGTTTCTTAGTCAATAACAAACAACATTTATTTGCCAAGATTTTCGGTCTCATTTTAAACCGTTTTCATTATGGTCTCCACCCATAAATCATCATTAATAATTTGGTCTCCCATTAAATCCTCATGTTAACATGGTCTCCGCCGTAAAAGGGGAGACCATATCAAAGGAGACTGAAGGGTATATTTTTAAAGACTTCAAGTTAGATACCATATCAGTTGATACGGAAATCTTTACTACCATGGGAAATCCCCAAATGAGAATTATTTGGTTCTAAGAAAGAATTCCTGGAGAAGAAAAAGAACACACTTTACCAGGGGGCGTCATTTCAGATTTTTGTTGGGGGGGGGGGACGGCAAAGACGGTTTGGCTAGCGAAGCGAGCCTAATCAGCTGAGTTTTTTCTTTTTTTTATTTTGAGCTATTTTATGTGTTTTTGAAGCCACATGAGCAAGGTATTTCAGCAAAAATTATATACTCCCGCTACTATATGTTTTATCTCATCATCACTGGTAGCTAGTAGACAGACAAAGATAAAGAAACATAATATTTCTGAGAAATTTTATATATTTATGATTGCACATTTAAAAAGAAAACATGCTGTTACTTCTTGGGGCTTGGGGGTGAGGGGGCCAAGTTGGGGGGGCAACTTGGGTCTGGGGGGAGCAAGTTGAGTCTTGAGGGGGGCAGTTGACCCCCAAGCCGCCCCCCCCCAAAATGACGCCCCTGCACTTTACTAAGATTCTCTTCGGTCAACGTGTAACAGCTAAATTTTTGTAAAGAGATAAATATCCTTACCTATGACTGCTTTATTTTCCGTAACACCAAGAAAAGTTTATTTTTGGATGTTTCTTTGTCAGCTGGATAGCATGATGACAGAGTTATGAATCGAGCCTCGTAACTGGCAACCAGTGACTGAATTTCACGGAAATAAGAATGTAACTTCCTGGGAAGGAGCCTTCTCTCTCTCTCTCTCTCTCTCTCTCTCTCTCTCTCTCTCTCTCTCTCTCTCTCTCTCTCTCTCTCTCTCAAGTGGACTGTTACAACCAAGGGCAAAGGGCAGCAGGGAATGAAACATGGCTTATGGCCCAACCTGAAAAGGCCAAGTTTGGCACATGAAATCCCACGGAAAAGGACGTCATGTGAAAAATGAGAGAAAAATAGCAACGATGAGAGAGACTAAATAAGATATTCACACAAGATATTACTGCATTTCCTAAGAAAACGAACTGAACGAGTTGCATCTGGAGGAAACTGGAGCTGTGGCCACACATGTGTGTTTGTGTGTATGCATTTGTGTAGAAAGCAAGAGCTCTTTGTGTATGTAACTTGCAATATGAGTTGCTGGACCCCCTGTGGACCATCGTCTGTGCGCACACTACACTCGTCACATACCGCCAATCAAACATTCCTCTCTTGCGCCTAGTATAAGAATGTATAGCAGGTCCATGAGTTTGCGTAAGGATGCATACTTGGGCATATGCATAATGAATGCATACGCATATGCACATGTATGCTTTATATATATATATATATATATATTATATATATATATATATATATATATATATATATATATATATATATATATATATATATATATATATATATATATATATATATACACATATGCACACGTATGCAGTCTATATATATATATATATATATATATATATATATATATATATATATATATATATATATATATATATATATATATATATTATATATATATATATGTGTGTGTGTGTGTGAGTGTGTGTGTGTGTACTGGTCATAAATACTAATAAACTTGTGGTATTTGTTATCTTACAACAATTCCAATTTCATGTAGCCTACCTTTCATTATCTTGATGTGATTTGTGCCCGTGGTGGTCGGGCAGCATGAACATGAGATCCAAAAAATAAAGGAGATGAAGCCCACGGATCTAAAGGTGGAACTGGGAGAAAACCCCTACAGTTGCGCAAAGAAGTCATAGGGAGGTTGGACAGTAAGGTTTAAGAAAGGAAGAGGAAATAAAGGTAAAGCAAAAGGCTAAAAAGTAGGTACAGCTAGGGGCCGAAAGGCCTCTGCAAGCACCCTTTAGTAATGCCTACAGTGTATCACATAAGGCTCACTAATGGCACTATCGCTCACGGTTTTTTTTTCAACTTCAGGGCTACAGTTCTGAAGCCAAATAGCATTTACTATTTGCCTTCAGAACTATAGCTGCAACAACAGTTGACATAATAGTAGATAAAGGGAGCAGAATAACAATCTTTTTCGTCTTTTTTTTTTTCTACCGAACGTTAGCTTTCAAGACAGATCAGGTGCTGGAGTTGGACAGTACGTGTTCTCATAAAATAACAGACACCACAAGTTTCATCAGTCTAATGCGAAGGACTGCCGACCACTGGTCCACATCTGCAAAGGTCTGGTTAGCAGACTCATGTCTAGAAACTTGCTTAAAAACTGAAGACTGTATTCTTCTAATGTTACCCCATAAAAAGCGAATGAAATATATATATATATATATATATATATATATAATATATTATTATAATTATCAAGAAGTCATAGCATAGCGGCCATTCAGCTTTCCTTAGTTTACCCTTGAATTTATCGAAAGTAAAGTAATCGCCGAAAGCCGGCCTGTAGTTGCCTTAAACTATCGAGAGTAAATTCGTCGCTGCACAGGCGACCCCAATTGACCTGGTTACCAACACATTAAAATTATCAACATTCCGATCTGTCCCTCTTCTTACCTGGGACAGTCATTCAGAAGGCACGGTCATTAGGGTCAAGGATGTGTCACTCCCTTAAGCAGCTTAGTTCAACTAAGCTACTTAAGAAAACCATTCTGAAGGCAGATTGAGCTGGCTGGATGGTCTTTCCGTAGGAATACCTTGGGGAATACAAGCAGATGGCTGGAACACCTGGACGAGTGGCATATCCTTACCCCACTACCACGTGGGCCCATTACTGGGGCCCCTACTCTGGACAGAGGCCTTAAAAGGGCCTTGGACAGAGACATCTTCATTTACAGGCTGCTCCAGGAGCAAGAGCCCGTGCCAGCACAAGGCTGGCTTAATCTTAAACAACTGACATCTTTGCAGTTAGCCATACATGCGCGGGTGAGTGATACGAATCATGGAGAGGTCACCCCCCTCCAACCAGATGTCCACACCAGACTCCTGACGCGGACTCAGTACAACAGTTCTCCTCGAACAGCGGACCCAGTCGTGTAGTCATCCTCGAATGGACCTTCCAAGGAATCTGTGTACAGTGCCACGTGTGTGATCGCCCGTCGTCATTCTACGCCAGAGGTAAAGTACGACAGTTTGCCCTTTAGGAGTATTTATCGAGTGCCAGTATTGTTTTCTCATCCTTGTGCCATTTGTTCAGTGCCTTTTGCAGTGTTTAGTGTTCCAGTGTAAAGTGTTCATTTATTCCTTGAGTCCTTTGCACCCTCAGTGCAGACTTGATAATAATAATAATAATAATACCTTTATTCCACAACTTTACAGTGGGTATTCTTACAACGTGCATTGGTTAAAATATACATAAAATGTTTGTTTAAAATTTAGCCTCATACTGATGAAAGTAATATATACATAGAATTATATATGTTATCTATTAACAATATTTTACATAAAACAAAACATCTGATCCAAAACACAATGCCAACAATGGCTCATCCAACAACGTCAAGAAAATAGCCTTTCAATTTTCTTTTAAAAGAATTTATTGTTTCGCTTTCTTTTACATCTGAAGGAAGTGTATTCCACAAAACAGACCCCCTCACTGACAAGGCTCGCTCAGCTAATTTAGTCCTAGTACGTTTAACCACCAAGTTATCTGTTTGCCTTGTTATTCTTACAGTGTTTTCTCCTACTGTATCTCTATAACTCTTTCTGATGGTTGTAAATTGCGCTGCTTAAACATGAATAATGCAAGGTCATATTCTATTTGCTCTTTAATTTTTAACCATTCGAGCTTCTTTATGAATGGAGTAGCACGGTCAGACTTTTTTCCACCTCCCACAGCAATTTTAGCAGCAAAATTTTGAATTCTTTGTACCTTCTGTATTAGAGTTTTATGTCCTCCTCCCCATAACACAGCACAATATGAAAATAAGCTCAGCACTAGCAATTCAACGACCATTTTTCTTGAGTCAAAGTCAAAAGATTCCTTGTGTCTGTTCAAAAACACTAAAATGCCATTTGCTTTCTTACATATAGATTCTATATGACCATTAAATGTCAGATTGCTATCTATATATAAACCTAGATTTTTTACACACTTACTCACATTCAGAAGAGATGTACCAGCTCTGATAACCAGATTCGATGGTATTCTATCTATATATTGGCGAGAGCCTACAAATATAAACTGAGTCTTATTTGTGTTTATTTTCAAACCGTTTTGGCAGAAGTAGGAATTGACTCGATCCATCGTTCCTTCCATATTTCTTACGAGAGTGTCTAGGTTTTCATATTTATTGGAAAGAATGAATTGTGCATCATCAGCAAATTGAACAAGTTCACAATCATGCGCAATACTTTGCAAGTCATTGATAAAAATATTAAATAAAATCGGACCTAAGACCGATCCTTGAGGCACTCCATAATTAACGTTTTTCTTAGTTGAAATATAAGAATCCATTTTCACAGACTGAAAGCGATTGGATAAGTAGTCTTCAAACCAAAATTTATGAATGCGAAGTAACGCCATCTTATTCAGGAGAATTGGATGAGATACGCTATCGAAAGCTTTCGACAAATCACAAAGAGCCAACAAAGAAATTTCGCCTTTATCTACATTTTTATATGACTTCCGTAACCTTTGTTAACGCAGTCTGAGTTGACATTCAGCTCCTAAATCCATGCTGTGTATCTGACAGAAGGTGATTAACAGATAGGTATTCACACAGCTGGTCACTGACTACTCTTTCTAAAACCTTAGACAAAACTGGTAAAAGCGAAATGGGACGATATTGTCCAGGGTCTTCACTATCGCCTCCCTTGAATGCAGGGCAAACAAGAGCATTTTATGAGTCATTTTATGAGTTACATTTTTCTTTTACTGGGATGTAATGTGTAAATCTCTCTTGCAGAGGGACCTCTTTGCAGTGGACTCATCTTGGACTGTGCTCTGCCATTATTCAAGACTCCAGTAAGAAGATCTTCAGGCGTTGCAAGCCTTTTTAATTATTCAGTTATCCATTTTCCTCTTTTAATGCTTTTATTTGTAAATATAATTTTTTAATGTATCCCAAGTGTTTATGTAACATTTGCTTATGAAGTTTAGGTGTAGGAATATTAGTCCGATTGACCTCGACAGAGAACATCTCTGCCCCCGCCGCAGTAGGCTAGGCAATTTAAAAAATAACAATCACCGCAGTAGACAAATGGCGCCGCATAGGCTGGAAAGTTTGTAAACAAAATATGCTAGGGCATTAGGGACCTAAGCCTCAGAGAGGGTTTACGCTCAATGACCCCTAGTTATGGTGGCCCTTAAGCTTTATTCTATGCATTCGACGATGCCTTTGTCAAGGTCGGATTGCCCGGGCGGTATGTATAAGCCCTCCTCTGGCGGGAACGAAGCGAGGTCGGGTCAGAGAGAGATCCCAGCGGTCACTGAACCAGGGTGACGCTGCGTGCGTGCCCGAACGATATTCTTTGTTCTTTATTACTTTTCTCCTACGTCTATCTTAATTAGTGAATTGGGAAGACTGCCAGAATACGACTCCTGAGGTCCCTCGTTTGCGCAGCGACTCGACATTCACGGTAAGTCCGATTCTTGTTGAAGCTTCGTCGATTGACTAGTACTTTTCTGTATTTCACATTTTTTCTTTGTTTTCTTCCTTCAGCCACCACTTAGGGTATATGTGTTTACAAAGTCTAGATTAAGCCTAATTATTTTATTGTTAGCTTCAACCCCATTATTCCAGTAAAATACCTAGGATTTAGGGTAAGCAAAATCAGGTTAAATCTCGATGCTTGTATGCCTCGCGTCCGAATGTTTGGAAGAACCGTTGCGTTTAAAATCAAATTCATCTCAAATATTCTTTGTTAAGGTTAATAACCCTTAACTGGCGACCTTTGGCTAATTAACGTCTGTCTTTGAGGTTAACTTTTGGCTTCAAGTGGCAGGTTACGTGTAATCTTGGTTTGCAGGGCCGTAAAAATTACGTAAATTGAATAATACATGATCAACCAAGACCCTCACACGTAACATTGGCGACCTTGCGTAGAATCTAAAGTACATTTTAGAGAAAGAATCTGGAGAAAAGGAAATTAAAATTACATTAATTCCAAAGATAAAAGTCAGATATCGAACTCCATTTCATTCTTCCAAACAAGGAACGAGGCATAATAATAAGCAGTAAAGAGAATAGTTATAATAACAAGTGTAGCGAGAATTAGCGTAGGTAGGAAGGTGCGTCGAGAGCAGAGAGTCATAATTTATAACGACATAATTAAGACAAGGGCATTTTACCGTGTTCGGACCGTGAGTCAAGTCGTTCAAGTAACGAATTCAAAGGCCGAATCGCGGAGCCAGTTTCATGTACACAAAGTAATTTAGAAATCGCGTCGGCAATTCCGATCGTTATTGTTTGCATATAGCGGGAATCATTCAAAACCGTGTCAGTGAAGTAGCAAACGAACTGAAATAGTAATTTTACAATAAAGGTATTTTCAACAACGTAAATTTACGCAGGCAGGCTCCAAAGCATTTCTCTTTTCATTCTTTTGTTTAATTTCCGGGTGAGAAGAACGATAACAAAAGACACAAAGTTGTTTGGTAATTTAGTTTTCCATCCGTAACGTAAAAAACGCTATGCATGATTGGTATATTTAAAGTAAAATCTGGATACCTGCATTTGTTTCGTTCGTTTTTTTTGAATTTGTGCTAAAAGAAAATACCCGCCATCTTGGATTCCTCCGCCGTGTTCGCGGTTGTTTTGAAATTGTTCGAACTGTTGTTTGAGAACGGCCATTTTGGGTTTCCGCGCAGGCCGAGGTTGTTTTGAAATTTAGGCCTAACGGGACCTTGGCCGCCATCTTAAGACCTTGTTATTGTGATTCTCTGTTGTGACCACTCTGGGGCAGCCCTTTTTATTTTTTTCGGCGTAGTAGAACCCACCTCCTAATATCTTAGCTAGACAGAAAAGAAAAAAAACCAAAAGATAATTTAGGCAGGGAAAGATAGGCCTTAGTTAGGAGTAATAATAACAAGTTCCTATACGAATACCTACTATAAAAATCATATAAAGAAAATTTAAAATTTTACGATAAACTTTTGTGACGTCGGCTCCCAGGAAAATTAAGATAATAAAGTAATCCCTAAGGAAGCCAAGACGACGCATCTATATCATTTTATTAAGATCCATGCCATTGTGCATGTATAAAATCTTTGTTTACATGTTCTCAAGCAGCAAGAAATTCGCTGATTGAAATCTCTCTCTCTCTCTCTCTCTCTCTCTCTCTCTCTCTCTCTCTCTCTCTCTCTCTCTCTCTCTCTCTCTCTCTCGTCATTCAAGTAAGCATTCCTAACCTAAGTGTACGTGACCCTCTTCAAAGAAAGAACGGCCGACACTAGGCTAATTAATTCGAATACAATAAACCAAATAAAAGAAACACCTCTGTCCCACAATAGATGAGGACAAGTTAAGAGTAATTACAATACAGTGATAAACTGTCGGTCACGAGTGAGGCCTGCTATCCAGACCGAAGCAAACAGTAGTTTTCACCCTCTGAAAAAAAAGGGGCCAGCACTGGGGCCGGTACTGGGACCAGCCACTCACGAGGATCTTTAAAAAAAAAAAAAAAAAAAAAAAACCCAAATTCACTTTATTCCACAGTGCCAATAATTTGCAGCACTCATCACTTGAATAGCTTACTCTCTCTCTCTCTCTCTCTTTTACCTTACCCCTTTCTCTCTCATTCGATTGTTGCACTCTGCAGGGGTGTAGAGTGCCTTTCCTCCCATATAGCCTAGTTGGACTCCAGTAGAGGGTCCCTAGGAACACATTGGCACCATAAGTGCCACCAAGCAAGAATCAGAAAAATAAAGAAAAAAATAAATAAAACAAAAACAAAAGGGAACACAGAAGAGAAAGTTCTTCTGGAACCTAACCTGCACCAGTGCCTAGGGATACTGAGTGCCACCAGTGTGACCTGTACACGGCACACCCAAACTACAGTGCCACCTTTTGAAAGGGTGCCACGTCATTGAAGAGACACTTCCTCGCTGCCCAAGTACGCCCAGTCGACCCGGTTAGACGCCCTTCCCCACCAGAACCATGGCAGCAGAGCATTATAAAACTTTCCTGGGGCTGGGGACGGCGGCAGGTCTCACCGGCTCGGAACTTACCACCTGGGTTAAGGAGCAAGTGGACGACTTGGCCAAGCGGGAGAAGGAAGAAAGACTCGAGCAGAGGAGTATGAAGCCGAGCAGAGGAAGTATGAAGAAGAACGAAGGGTGTATGAAGCCGAGCAAAGGCAATATGAAGAGGAAAGAGAAGAAAGAAGGAGACAGCATGAGTTAGCCTGCAAGGAAACTGAGTTAGCCCTAAAGGAGAAGGAGCTCGAGCTGAGAGAGCGAAAATGGAGAATGCCGAAGCTATGGCTAGCCATCAAGCCTCCAGTCCTACACCTGCTGCATCAAACGCTCCAATTTCGAGCATCAATTCCCTAGTCCCCAAGTGGACTGAGGACGAGCCAGAAGCATGGCTGGAGGAGATCGAGGCTCTTTTCGATAACTACAGCACCACGGAGACGGAGAGAGCCTTAATACTAGCCAAGCATATGGAGGGAAAAGCCAAGGCAGCGCTTCGCTCACTGGAGAAGAGCCAGAGAGGCAACATGGCGGAAGTTCGTAGAGTCATTACAAAGGCCTACGAGATAACCCCAGAAAAATGGAGACAACGGTTCCGAGGTCTTGCCAAGGAAGTCGGCTGGTCTTGGACGGAATGGGCATGTCACAAAACCCAGTCCGGCACGCGCTGGTTCGACTCCTTGGCCTGCACGACGTTTGAGGATCTCTTCAATCGGACCATGCTAGAAGACCTTTTCCAATGTGTGCCAGGGCCCCTTGCAGTATATCTTAACGATAAACAGCCCTCCACACTTATGGAAGCTTGTCGCATGGCTGATTCGTGGGAAACCTTCAATCAGTCGCATAGCACCTCTCAGAAGCGAATCATCCCTCCGGCCTACCTCTCGAACTCCACTCGCCCGAAGAATGGACTGCCTAGCAAGACCCTGTGCAACTATTGCAAGAAGGGGGGCCACGCTGAAGCTGAGTGCCGATACAAACTCGGCACTAATAAGCAGCCTAACCCTACCAGCCAGAACTCCGCTCCCGATTCATCCGCTCAGCCCTCTCCTCCAACAGTTACTGCAGGCCACCGAGCCCATCCAAAAGGCCCGTGCAGATCCTGTGGGGCTGCTAGCCACTACAATGCTGGATCTCCGGCCTGTCCACATCATGTCCCCACCACCAAATTTGTCAACCTAATCAGCACTTCATTTTCTGCTGCTGGTCCGCACGGATCCTTTACCCGAGAGACTGGAAACCCAGTTCATCTCGGTGGCCCCTCTTCAGAGCACTAGCCTGCCAGTGACCCTTCCGGTCACAGTAGACACTGCGGCAGACATTAGCCTGATCACCAGGGCCCAAGTGCCAGCCGGTGCCATGGTTGACGAAGAAACGCGGTGGGAAATGAAGTGGATAGAGGGCCACACCATCACCGTTCCTACGGTCCAACTCCAGGTTATGACACCTTGGGGCACGATACCCCACCGCCTTGGCGTGGTAGGTGGAATTCGGCCCGGAGTGGTCTTCTTGTTGGGTCGGGATCTTCTCTGCGGAAGCCCGTCACCAACGCCACTCGCAGCCACGTTACCTCCTCCACGGAGGCCCCAGTTGTAAAACTCCCAACAATGACAAACCTCCACCTTCCGCCCACCAAAGTGGTCGGGCCTTCTTGTTGGGGCATCTCGTTCTCAATTATGCAAAACAAGTGGACTGACACCTCCACCTTCCCCACCCCAAAATGGTCGAAAGTTGGCTGGCCCACCAGCCCAGGTCAGGAAACCCTCCTCCCTGAAAAGAGAGATTCAGGAGGGCTGGGCCAGGACTGCCAGCATGGGCAGACCACTCACAAATTGGGAGGGCTCCCTTCCGCCCACAAGCAACGCCAGCATGCCCGGCCCCAACAAAACTCAGGAGAGGCAGATCACCCTGGGGCAGGAAGGGCTGCCGCAGGCCAACCCTCTCCAAGTGGTCGCGGAAGGGGCACCTCGGACCCCTCATCAGGCATAGCCAATCAAAAGAGGTCCTCCCCCTCCACGAAGAGAGATTCAGGAGGAGCAGTACCGCTGCAGGACGTGCAAGCGGGCAGACCACTCCACAAATTGGGAGGGCTGCCCAAGCAAGCAACGCCCAGCGGACGCCCCGAACAAAACTCAGGAGAGAGGCTACGATCTCCTGCTGGGGCAGGAATCTCTGCCGCAGCCAAACCCAAGTCGTCCGAGAGGTATTGCACCTCCGGACCCCTTGTCAGGCATGCCTGACCCTCAACTGCTGCCAGTGCCACTTGCGAGCACTGAGCAGTGCCAGACTCCGTCCGCCACGGACGTTGAGCTACCAATGGAAAAGGCCCTATGCCGGGTCTAAATCATGAGGCGAATCCTCCTCCGGGAGATTTAGGATTCCCCATGCAGTTGATCATCGCGACTGGAGAGCCTCCAGCAGCACTTCTTTGCAAGATTCTTCTTTGCAAAATTTGACTCCAGGGGATGAACCCCTGGAGGATCGAAATGGTACCCCTTCCTTGGAAGACCAGGAACTGGCATCCTCGGACGCAGAAGTCGAGATCGCTCTCGCTCCGGTTGTCGCAGCAGCCGGAGTAGGGAGTCCTCCCGCAGCTTTTGCAGTTGCCCCTGACTTCGCGCCCGCTAGCCCTTCTGGCCTGTCCCCGGAGTCGGTGCTCTCATCACCTGCTAGGCCAGCTACTGATAGGCCTTGGAGGAACCGAAGAAGAAGAAGAAGGGGCGGAAGAGAGCCCAGTAGTTGCCGAGCTATACGCTCATCCTGGCACTAGTGCCCTCTCGGCACAGTGCCCTAACATCTAAGAGTGATCCTGGCCCCTTGCCCAGAGGAGGTAGCCAGTGTGATCTCTTCCTTTTATTTGTACCTAGCCTAGGCCACCTTAAAGTACGGTACATCAATTTAGTAACCTTGTTCCTTCCACTTACCACCGAGCCGCAGTAATCATGTAAGTAGCATAACTAATTTCAGTAATCTTAACTATTGTGAAACGAGCCACGATGCTCGTGACACGCATGGCCTAAGACCTCAGTGAGGCACCCATTTATCATATGAGGCAAACCTCATGAATTAACTAGTAAATTTTAATTGTATTAAACATAAACCATGTTGTAATTTAGTTAGAATATTAACTCTTATGTTGGTGCTACGGTCGGGTTAGGATAGGTTAGGCTAGGGAATATCATAGAATGTACCACTAGGCTAGGTCTAAAACACATCATGATTGTAGGAGGTAGCCTATAATAACCGTGAGCACCTTCCAGTACTATTAGAATTAGGTAAAGTAGTGATTATAGCTCATATCCTATCTAGGGTTAGGTAGTTCTGTAGCTAGGTAGGCTAACCAGGACTAATCTGCTCAGGGGAAGGAGAGTAACCTACGAGAGGCGAACAGCTTGCTTAGTATAGACCTTCACGCCCGAAAAGGGAGTGAAGGCCCTCTTAAGGGGGGGAGCTTTTATAAATATTACTGCTGTTCGCCCTCGATGTATTTAGGTGTAGGAATATTAGTCCGATTGACCTCGACAGAGAACATCTCTGCCCCGCCGGTAGGCTAGGCAATTTAAAAATAACAATCACCGCAGTAGACAAATGGCGCCGCATAGGCTGGAAAGTTTGTAAACAAAATATGCTAGGGCATTAGGGACCTAAGCCTCAGAGAGGGTTTACGCTCAATGACCCTAGTTATGGTGGCCCTTAAGCTTTATTCTATGCATTCGACGATGCCTTTGTCAAGGTCGGATTGCCCGGGCGGTATAAGCCCTCTCTGGCGGGAACGGCGAGGTCGGGTCAGGTCAGAGAGATTCCAGCGGTCACTGAACCAGGGTGACGCTGCGTGCGTGCCCGAACGATATTCTTTGTTCTTTATTACTTTTCTCCTACGTCTATCTTAATTAGTGAATTGGGAAGACTGCCAGAATACGACTCCTGAGGTCCCTCGTTTGCGCAGCGACTCGACATTCACGGTAAGTCCGATTCTTGTTGAAGCTTCGTCGATTGACTAGTACTTTTCTGTATTTCACATTTTTTTCTTTGTTTTCTTCCTTCAGCCACCACTTAGGGTATATGTGTTTACAAAGTCTAGATTAAGCCAAATTATTATATTGTTAGCTTCAACCCCGTTATTCCAGTAAAATACCTAGGATTTAGGTAAGCAAAAAAATCTCGATGCTTTGTATGCCTCGCGTCCGAATGTTTGGAAGAACCGTTGCGTTTAAAATCAAATTCATCTCAAATATTCTTGTTAAGGTTAATTAGTGTAAAATATTGAGCATATCTAAATTAAGTCTAGATTAAAGATGAAATTTTAATCGTTTATTTAATTTTTCCATCTTTTATTCCTCATTAGAGGATATAAAATTGACCTGGAAGTCAGTCTGCAGTATCTGTCTGTGAAGTATGTGAATCTGAGCAAAACCTCTGGAGAAATCCAGAATCTGTCTTCGGAATCATTCCGTCCAGAGTTCTTCCACCTCCTGAAGGACTCCTGGGGAAACGCCTGGTGACTTATAACGTCTTCTTGAAGACGTCTTCATGACTCCAGGATCCTTTGAAGTTGTCTTCAGCTTCTGAAGTATTCCTGGAGAAACGCCCATTGGACTATTACGTCTTCTTGAAGTCTTAAGGTCTCCAGGATCATGTGAAGCCGTCTTCAGCACCTGAAGAATTCCTGGAGAACCGCCCATTGGATTACAAAGTGTCCTTGAAGACGTCTTCACAACTCCAGGATCCTATGAAGCTGTCTTTAGCTCGTGAAGAATCCACTGGATTATCACGGCTTCCTGAAGAAGTCTTCAAGACTCCAGATGACCTCGGCTCCTTCTGCTGCAACCTCGCGAATCTCGAAGTGTACATCCAAACTAACAAACAAACAAACGTTTGAGAGTTTCAGTATTATATACAGCAGATGTATAAATAAATAAATAAATAAATATATATATATATATATATATATATATATATATATATATATATATATATATATATATTAAAACCAGGGCTTGAATGGAGTGCATCTTTATTTGTTACGACTAGTTTCGAAGATTTACATTCCTCCGTCATCGGGCAACCTCTAACGGAGTATTTGTTACATTTAAAGTCACTTAAGTAATAAAGTAAAATAAAATCATGTATTACAAGATTTAATAACCTAAACAGGCAGCAAAATCTCAAAATACAGAGATTCAAATACAGAATGTTATTGTCAAAAAATAAGCAGAAATTAAAAGGGGGAGATAGGTTCCTAAATCTAAAAACACTTCAATTCAACAGAGGTATATAGAGACTCAACCATTACCAGCTCCATTTCGTTGGTCCTACAAGTAATGACAAAAAGGATCTAAATTTATAAGATGCTCATATTCTTCAGTGTTGAATAGCGTCGGTTTGATTTATTACTCTTTCTGGACGTGGTGAAAGATTATGGGGTCATGGTCGATCGTTTCGAGAATGATCAAGAACGTTATGATAATGAAGTTGATGGTCCTCGTTTTTTGTTTACTTTTACCTTATTGTTTGACGGCCCATTTTCTTCCTGATCTCACAATAACTAGCGTTGACCATTACCGTTTTCTTTTGTAGCCATAATAATATACGTAACATCATTTCAGCGGCGTTACCTGATTCTCTTCCGCAATAATACGCTGTTTCACTTTCCAGATCAAGGTAAATTTGCAATAATTTATATTCACTTCTCTATAAAATTAAATGAACTTATTATTAGCTAATCATTAATATCTTAGCCATTTTACATCATGATACTAGTAAAAATTGAAACTGAAGTCACTTTATGAAGTAGTTCCAAGAAACCATTTCGAGAAACCGTGGGCAGCGTTTCTCAGTTGGAAACGTGTTCGTACAAATTTCTTCTTGCTTTTAACGAAATACCAGGTTTATAGATCAAATACTGAAAGACATCTTTTCCCTACTCCCCCTTCCTCCCCCCTCTCTCTCTCTCTCTCTCTCTCTCTCTCTCTCTCTCTCTCTCTCTCTCTCTTCTTGGAACCTCTTTGACGTGGTGACGGGGCTCTCAAACCCCTGGAATTTGTTCTTGGGTTCGAGTCCAAGAGTCCTAAATACCACTATATATTAGTTTGGGTTAATTTTTGTGGAACTTTCCACTTTCAGTAGAATTTATGGACCTGATAAATACGAAAAGGTGTCATAGCTGGATCCTGGGTTTATATCTGAAGCTAATAGTGGCAACTGTGATACGATCATCAACTACCCAAATTAATGTTTGGACCTGACAGACATCACTGATAGCTCAAAGGCGGAACTATTCTGCAGGGCTGGGTCATGGACTCTAGGGCTTGTCTGGTTCTGGGGATAGGACTCTCAGCATTCTGTCCAGTTTGCCCATAATATGATTAGGGTGGGGATGATTGCATTCTTGTAATACTCTTAGTCCCAACTAGCAGGTTTGGCTTACACTTGGGACTACCCTGTGGGGTAGGGTAGGGGTGGACATTTGGGAGTCAGCTCCTGCTGGTGCCATTGGCGGAAGAATAAACCCCATAAAAGGCTGATGATGTCTTTTTAAGGTTTTCAGGTTTACTTGACTTTTTTTCTATAATTCGATCTTTATGGCTAGTAGCAATAAAGAATCGAGTACCCCTGGACTGTTATGGCACAGAAGACGACCTCTGCACCCTCCCCTGACAACCTGTTAGGAAAAGTCTAGAAAACCTTCTAGGGTAATTACACTGGAACCATATGCTCCAGCACGGAGCAAAGGGAGAGTGACCAGAAATATATGTGAAATAAGACCAGGTATATTTGTGTAAGTCAACAAAATTACCTGTACTAATTATTTTGCCTGTGCTTCATTTAAATTTCACTTGATTTTCCTTACTAACCAACTTGTACTGACTTACAGGGTATTTTAGAGGTAGTATGAGGTGGTTAACTGTTGGGTTAAGTGTATTCTAACCTAACCAGTTTGTAATCTGGCATAATCACTAATCTGACACCCTGCAGGTCCCATTGATGCTGGATTAGTGATGGTTGACCTGTATTGCTCTGGGTGCCATTCTAGCGGAATTTTCAGTACCTGTACCCCTGTAGACACCAAAATTTCTCTGCTTTTTTTTTAGATATAGTGAGAGTTTTTCACTTTCTACTTTTGAGGCTATAGTTCCATGCTTTCACTAGGTATTGTGCCATGTACAACTGGATCTAGCTAATGATCAGCACCTTAAGGTGTTGAGATCAGTTGAGATTGAAGCCCGCAGAATTCAGTATCAGTCTGTCTCTGGAATTTCCCCCTGTTCCCAACCCCTTGATGAGGTGGGGGGTTAGGGATCCACTGCAGGGAGTGTATGCTCTTTTACGCTTACATTCTCTGCTGTGGATTCAACCCTACATAGTGACCTATAACTCTTACTCCTCCTTCTGAACATTTTCCCCTTCCCTTCTTCCTGTTTTGTTGACAACCTTTGCATGGTATTCGATTACAGAATCCACTGCTCTTTTAACTTGAAGGAGGGTGGAGTTGGACTGCATGCCACCCCACCCATAGAACTAGAGTACCAGAGGTGGTTGAGCCAGGGGAAATTTTTATGCTAAACCATGCCCTCATAGTTGGGTCTGATCTCGACGAACTGACAACCCCTATGGCACTAAGGGTATGGCATATATCCAGGTGAAGATCCGAGGGCAGTTACCACTGTAGGTAACAGTATTACTCCCCCTGTTGGGCTCCCTGGTGAGAGGAACCTCATCCTGGATGAAATTTATGTTATTGGTTATATGGCCACCACATCAAACCTCCCAACGACTTCTGGCATGGCAAAGGACTGTTCTAGTATGGTGAATACACTGGAGCCATATGCTCCAGCATGGAACAAAGGGAAATTGACCAGAAATGTATGTGAAATAGGAACAGGAATGTATGAAACCCCTCTTGATAAGTATTTGACCTTTAACCTGAAAGATTCTAATTGTGACTTCTTAATGCCTACAGAGACATTGCAAAGTGTTGTGGCCAAGAGCCTAAGATATCATCTGAAGGGCGAGGAAAAATGGCAGTAGAATCAGCCTCAGAAAAAGAAAGTGAAAGATTAAAAGCATTATCACATCTCAGAGGAGTTAAAGTTGATTGCTATGTGCATGCTTTTTGGAATCACACCAAGGGAATGATGCTTGCACCCCAACTGATGACATACTAAGAAGAGAAACTTGTAGAAGAATTAGGAGATCAAAGTGTGATTAGAGTTAAAAGGATGTAGAAGATCAGTAGAACCTGAGGTCCACTTTCCAATTTAATTATTACACTTAATTTGACCCACTTACCTAATGTGATAAAAGCAGCATGGTTATGTTTTAAGGTTATGCCATATATCCCAAGACCAAGGAGTTCTTTTTATTGTCAAGAATATGGACGTATGCTAGGGTCTTGTAGGCAGAAGCTACAAGGCAAGCCTGCCACATGTGTTAAATGTAGTGAACCAGAGCATGGTGTATGTTATAAAGAAGCAAGCTGTATACATTGTTGAGATAATCATCCATTGTCTTTACAGAATTGTGATGTGTACATCATGGAAAAAGAAATCCAGACATTAAGGGTAACTGAATGGATCCCATTCAGAGAGGCAAAGGAGAGGGTATTAAATCAGTATGTTAGACCCACTGATTTTGGAGATATTGGAATGGGTACTTTTAGTGAAAAGAAGTAAATTTTTGCTGGGTGCCTTCCCATGTTGAGATTCTTGGGAATGAGCAAGCTGATCAACTTACTAAGTCAGCAGTCACCTCCCCATAACTAAGAAGATGCCTACTACTATATTGGGATGTATATCCTCTTGTTGGTCAGAAAATGAAAAACCTTTGGCAAGGAACTGAAACAAATCAAAAGATGTGCAGCATTACGTCATCAGTATCTCCTTGGTTCCCTATATGCCAAGGAGACAAGAAACGATGTTATGCAGGCTAAGGATTGGACATGCAAGACTCACTCATGGGTTCTTGATGTCAGGTGAAAATCCTCCATTCTGCAATTATTGTATTGTGCCCTTGGCTACAGACATGACAGAGGACATTTTATCCTCGCTACAATTTTTGGTGAGAATTGTAATATAGAGCAGTTATGTATCTTTATCAGGGAGGCGGGCCTCCTCAACAAATTTTAAATCGTATGCATATGCAGTGTGTATGTACAGATAGTACAGTTGAAACTTAACTTATGAGTGAACCATCATACAAATTTTCTGAGATATGAGCCACTGCACAAGGAATTTTTTGCTTTGAGAAGCTAGCCGAGATTTGAGCTACAAGCCAGCAAGCATGGGAGATTCCACCATCTCCCAGTGCATCCGCCATTGCCAGCTAGTTCACAAAGCCTCCCAAGCCGAGTGCTCTCATTCACTTCACGTGGTTACCTTCCAGTGCAAGCATCTCTGCAGCATCTCGTAGCATTTCTCACTTTGTTTTCTTGCTGTGCCCCTATATTTTGGAACATTTCTTAGTTTCACCACGTGTCCTAAGAAAGTGAGTGTTAAGACCAGTGCTGAGAAGAAGAAAAGGCCGATTATCTTTGATATTAAGCGCAAAATCATAGAAAAACATGATCAAGGTGTGCGTGTTATGGACTTGGTGAAGCAGTACTACCAGACTATTTCTATGATCTGTATGATTTTGAAGCAGGAGTTGATAAAGCCTATAACACCAGCCAAGGGCATTAAGATTATTTCAAAGCTCTAGACCTCTGCCCATGAAGAGATGAAGAGGTTGTTGTAGGTGTGGCTGAATGAGGAGCAGCTCGTAGGTGATACCGTGATGGAGAGCCTCGTCTGTGAGAAGGCACGAGACATTTATGGGGATTTGGTGCAGAAGATGCTGGGAACATCGATGGACAAGGCATCGGAAAAGTCATTCAAAGCCAGTCAGGGCTGGTTTGATAATTTTAAAAAGAGGACCGGCACTCACTCCGTTTTCAGGCATGGTGAGGCAGCAATATCTAATGTGAAGGCAGCTGAGGAGTTTGTCAAAAGTTTTGCCGACCTGGTAGAAGCAGAAGGATACGTCACCCAGCAATCTTCAACTGTGACAAGACAGAACTCTTCCGAAAAAAGATGCTGAAGAGGACCTATACAACAGCAGAGGAGAAGAGCTTGCCAGGTTTACAAACCTATGAAGGTTAGGCTAACAGTTCCACAAGATAACCAAAGAAATCTTCAGGTTATGTGGAGGGCAAGCTCAAAGGCATGGAACCAGGAATGTCTTCATCCAGTATGTAAACGTGGTCATTGCTCCTACCATCAAGAATTACCTCACCACAAATAATTTACCCCTGAAAGCCCTTCTCATTCTCGACAATGCTCCCATGCACCCATCAACCTTTACAGATAACATCTATGAAAAATTCAAGTTTAATCAAGGTCCTCTCCCTTCCACCCAACACCACCCCTATCCTGCTGCCCATGGACCAGCAGGTGATTTCAAATTTCAAAAAGCTCTTTATCAAACACCTGTTCAAGCGATGCTTTGAGGTTACAGAGAACACAAACCTCACCCTTTGAGAGTTCTGGAAGGATCACTATAATATTGTGACCTGCCTCAAAATTATCGACATGGCCTGGTAGGGTGTTACAAGGAGGACCTTAAACTCTGCATGGAAGAAGCTGTGGCCTGAGGTTGTGTCCAAACGGGACTTCGAAGGATTCGAACCCGAAGAACTAGTGGTGGAGAATATTGTGGCCCTTAGAGAATCCATGGGCCTGGAAGTGGATGAAGAAGACGTTGATGACCTCGTTGAGGAGCACAACGACGAACTAACAATGGAGGAATTAAAGGAGCTACAGCAGCAGCAGTGTAAGGAGGCTTTACAGGTTTTGGAGGAGGAGGAGGAGGAGGAGCAAGTGTTGGAGGAGCCTGCTGCAGGTGGAATTAAGGAAGTGTTGGGAATGTGGGAGAAAATTGTAATGTTTATTGAAAAGAAACACCCTGAAAAAGTTGCAACAGGTCATGTGTCAGAGCTGTTTAACGACACTTACCTAGCTCATTTTAGAAAAATTTTGAAAGACTGGAAGAAACAAACCTCCTTGGACAGGTTTTTAGTGAAACACCCTGCACGTGAAAGCGAGGAAAGTGTGTTGGAAAAGGCAAAAGTCAGTGAAGAAGAAGATTAAAAATAAAAAAAGTAGTAATTAAGTTTAGTGATAAAGTGTAGCATACGCAGTGTCTAAGTTAAATTTAGCAATGTAGCATTAAGTGTTTAGCGAGAAGTTGAGTTAGCGATAGAGAATGACATGAAAAAACCACCTCCGCCAATCTCCTGCCTCCCGCCACCACCCTCAATACCCACTGAGACCCTATGCTGAGAAACTCACCAGCCCGCTCGACTCGGTGCTCCACCTCCGCCAGCGTCTTCGTGTGATTTTCAAGGTAAAGTACACTTAATAAAACCAATTTATTTCTTTGCATTCACTTTTATTATGTATTATTATTTTTTTATACATTATTTGTTATTTATAAAGTACATTTGCCTTATTTAAAAACACGTAACAACAAATATTTGTGTTTTTTGGAAGCTGGAACGGATTAATAGTATTTCCATTCATTTTAATGGGGAAATTCGATTTAATTACGAGCAAATTGAATTACGAGCTCGGTCACGGAACGAATTAAACTCGTAAGTCAAGGTACCACTGTATATGTGAATAGATATGATTATATATATATATATATATATATATATATATATATATATATATATATATATATATATATATATACTGTACATTTTGTCTCTAGATTTGTCATATGAAACTCTATTTAAATTTATTTGTTTATTTAATTTTTAGTTTTATATTCTAATTTATTACGGCGTGAATAACCTAGATGTTGTGACGCTAGTTTTAGTACCCATAATCTCTCTCTCTCTCTCTCTCTCTCTCTCTCTCTCTCTCTCTCTCTCTCTCTCTCCCCAGCCTTTATTCCTCTCGAAATGATAATGTGAATGCGTTTTTCAGTAGGAAGAAGAAAATTATGCCTTACCTAGACTCGAACATTTTATTTCGCTAGTACAGATGTATTAACAAGAAAAGCAGCATTTCAAAGGGGAGAATAATAATTTTGAATAGAGCAGAATCAATTCTTTATTATATTCGACTTTTTTCACAGTATTGAGGTTGAACCTCTGAGCCGTGGTTAAAAATGAAACGACTTGGAAGTCGTATTACTTTAGCCAAATAAAGAACTTAAAAATGTCCCACATTCATGGTCCGTGAAACGAAAGAGGGGACACGTTTAGGACAGACGTACAGTATTACAAAAAACAAAAAGCGATAACCATGAGCCCATTCAGTTCTTTTCGTGAAAGTTCCCAACAGGAGAGAGAGAGAGAGAAGGGGGATGAAGGTAGATATACTGACGGATTCATTTATATCATATAATTTGCCATGCAAGTAAGCAAAAAAGTGGAGGACTGAGTTAATTGCTCCCGCCATAACCTTTTCCAAATACCAAGCGTTACTGACATTTAGAGCCAGCCTTAACAGTTTGGCACAAAGGAAATAGGTCGTTATGATGTCGGGTACCCTTCACACTATGAATAAGGCTTGACTTGTATCGCGTGCTGGTGTCGTAGCATAACGTCTTCGGCACTGGAAAGTACTTTTTAACGAACAAAGATGTGTGTCAATTCAAAACTTGATTCTAAACAATCACGCTCAAGAAAAATATATGTAGACAAATCCCCCACACATGCACTGTAAGTGTCATCCCCTACTGAAATCAGCAGAAGCCAGGGAGACTGCAGGCAAACACAAAAGAAGACAGATCAACGAGGAGTTACATCAAAGGAGCCTTTTCAGGGAAGATTATAGGGCCACAGCAAAAGAATGAGAGAGAGACAGAGAGAGATTTTTACTCGAGTTCTTTTCTTCTACTGTATTTGTTCCCGGCAGACCAAAAATTGAAAGAGAGAGAGAGAGAGAGAGAGAGAGAGAGAGAGAGAGAGAGAGAGAGGCGGGACTTCTGTTGTCGCTTGGGCCTGAAAGGTTAGTAGTCCCGTTGTGTAAAAAAGGCATGTGAATATGATTTTACGGCCCATGTAGAAAGAAAGCCCAAATTGGAGATATCTCTCAGCCGAGGTAATAAATGCTCCCGTATGATTTAAGGACATTTTTTTTTTTGTTTCTTATTTCTTTATGTCCATTCACTCATTCATTTTGTCTTTGGAGGAAAATATACTTTTTGAAAATAATTTTTTAATTTTGTTTTTCTAGTAAAAGGGAAATGAACAGGAGCATTTTCTTCACGGTCACAGCTCTTCATATATGAATAATGAAACATTTATTATTATTATTATAATTATTATTATTATTATTATTATTATTATTATTATTATTATTATTCAAATGTAGGACTGTTTATAAAGAATAATCCTGCAAATAAATTATCCTTTCAAAGCAGTTTACACAGAATAGTGAACGAGTATTGAAATGCATATCAAGCAGACACAGCAACAAAAGCAGTTTTCTCTTAAGACCAAATCTTCTGAACGACTAGAAATAAAATTAATTCTGAACAAATTTATAACATGGTGGGGCGCGCGCGCGCGCGTGCGTGTGTGTGTGTGTGTGTGTGTGTGTGTGTGTGTGAGTGTATGTGCGCGCGCCACCACGCGTGCGTATACGCTCGAAAGTGGAAGGGAAGATACAGATAGCTAATCATTTCTCTCTTAATGAGTTGCATTTATCTTTTTTGTTTGGTTGTTAAACATCTTATTATTTTTTAAACATTTCTTTGTTTTCGTGTTTCAGTCCGTGATATTGTGGGACGGGGACGTTAATGCTATAGCCAATCCTCTCCTTACACTGGGAGAATGAGTAGGCACTGAGGCAATCCCCTCGTGCTCCCACCCCCCCACCCGCCACCCCACAAAGGAAGGCGACATAAATGAGTGTCCACCTGATAAAGGGGACAAACTGTTTATTGTTAGATGCGACGTCAGCCCTTTCTCCCTGTGCCAGCGATATCTGAGGCCCTCTGGTATTTTCCTGAAGAAAATAAGGAACAGGACTTATTCATCCAAAGAGCCAGGGTACACGGATGCACCTATGCTGTTTTTCTTTTTTTTTTCCTTGTTTTAGATGCAGAGGCTTGTAGACATGCATCCTGTTCCCCTACGTAGCCCAGGCTTGAAGAGGACAAGAGAAAATAGCGAGGAAGAAAAAAGAATGTCTTCATTCCGTAAGATCGCAGACCTGCCTCTTCAGGGCTAGAACAGACGAACCATGGAAACAGTTCCAAAGTTGATTTGTAAATGGAAAAAAGTGGCTGAAAATGTATTTACGATTTTCAGAAAATGTATGTTAAAGATGGTCTAAAAAGAAAATAAAAACTCAACAACAGCCCACTTAATCAGACTTTGTCTTCGCTTATAGAGCGGGAGCGCCGTCGTGCTTTGCTCTGCAGTGTCAGGTTTGATCGTGTTTCGGGTCCTCTTTTTACATCATATACTCTGAGACTGATTTACAGAGCTTGGAATTTCAGTCGACTAGACTGATTAAAAGTCAAGGCTTGATGATGATTAGGATGGACTTGACTCTCCCCATTTAGATTGGCCGGCTTCCAGCCTTTCTCACCACTGGCTCATATATATATATATATATATATATATATATATATATATATATATATATATATATATATATATATATATATATATATATATATTATACATATATGTGTGTGTGTGCGTGTGTATACTAATCAACTACCATGGAGAGACCTTTGATGGGGGGCGGTTTATGATGTTCCCATGGTTGTGACTTGCCCTCTCTACCTTCTTTATATTGCCATCATTTTGCTATGAAAATTAGAACCGTCTCTTTCAGGTACTAGGCCTATCCGTTACGACAGTAAACTGACGGTATACAACAACTGCCACGGCTGGTCATCCCATTGGCCAATTCATGACGAAAGCGTTCGGCGACCGCAAACCTCCTCTAAGGCAGAGCAATCCAACCCCCTACCCCAACAAAGGCCCCATATCTAGATCCGGACCTCTCCCAAAATCTGATTACTTATGCCAATCACGAGGCCCACCTGTGGTCGATTTTTCGTGAGAATCCTCAGGCAATTTTGCTTGCTGTCTTGCTGACAACAGACAGGCAGAGAAAGGAACGGAACCAAAGGCATAATAGTTCTCCGTTATCGCCTAGCACTCTCTAGGCCCGAGTTCGAGTCTCCGCCCGGCTAATGAAGAATTGGAGGAATTTATTTCTGGTGATAAAAATTCATTTCTCGGTATAATGTGGTTCGGACTCCATAATAAGCTGTAGGTCCCGTTGCTATAGGTAACCAACTGGTTCTTAGCCACGTAAAATAAGTCTAATCCTTCGGACCAGCCCTCCCTAGGAGAGCTGTTAATCAGCTCAGTGGTCTGGTAAAACTAATATGAACCTAACTTAAAGGCATAATAATCTGCGCACAGCAACAGAAGACTGAGATTTAGAGGACAGTTTTGAACTGATTAAAATCGCTTTTATTTATAAATCCGTGAAATCTGTGACTGTTATTGCTCACAGTATCAAAAGTCATGTGTTCACAATTGCAGGAAATCGGTCAGTATTCCCAGCTTGTTCTTCTCAAGCGATATTAAATGATAGCAAACCCATATTGTCAAACATGATGCTTAATATAAGTGAGGTCCGAGACGGCAAACCTATGTGGAGGCCTAGTGTGTTAGATGCTGCTTCTGGGTTGGACGACGGCAATTCTAAATCACCTTTAAACTGTGGTTGTTATACACGGTAAAGAAAAATAGGTATGCGGTTTCTCTCTCTCTCTCTCTCTCTCTCTCTCCTTTCGCTTGTGGCAGGTTAACACAATCATTGATGATATGCATATTCAAATTTCTTTAATTAATACTCTCTCTCTCTCTCTCTCTCTCTCTCTCTCTCTCTCTCTCTGAGTCTAAATCTGCGGGGTTTACGTCATTAAATCCATCAAACTTTTCGCTGTCTTAACGGCAGTAAGTGTGGTGTTGTGTGTCAAATGGGCCATACACAATACTAAGACAATACCCACGTTCCAATACGCTCTTGCCATCTGGGTGGTTTGCCTCTTAATTCTCCAACAATTAGACCACATAACTGACGTCCTTTCGCCATTCGAGACCCCAAGGAACATAAAGAAGCATTTAGGATATAAAAAGGAGATATAGGAGCTTTGGAAGACGGCTCAAAATAGAAAAAACAAATGACAATCCGGCAGCGAAATGGAATCTCTTAAGCATAAAGCACTGGGCGCGTGCAGAAGTTGGCCCTCCTCGGAGGATCGGATCTCGCTACAAGAGCTCCGACACCGCATAACATCAACCACGCTTAGCTTCTTCTTCTCTCTTCCTGGGGTTTTTGTTGGCCAGATTCAGAGCCTTCATTCTCACTCTTAACTGAAAATTCTATTCATAACGATTCTGTCACGGCTTATTTCCTCCTCATTCACCAAAGCCTCTTCAGATCGGGAAATGATGCTGCACCGGCAGACGGGGCACAAGTTTTTGGTAGATTTTTCGAAAATAAAATGACTCCGAATGAAATTGAAAGTAGTTTTTGAAAAACAATGATTCGCATCCTTTCTCTTTGTTCCAATAACATAATGCAGCGCCCATAGATTAGGAACAACCCTTCAAACATCAGTCATTTTCTTGAATGAAGTCACTGGTAATCTTGACATATTGAAACGTCAGTAACCTGGTTTCCTTTCATCTATTATGATCATTAATTAAGTAGCTGAACAGGTCACCAAGTAGAAAAACAGGTTTGGAATTCTGTTTTCTAACTGTTATTTCCCTATATGGTATAGCAGTCTTTAAAAGGTGAAGGAATCATATGTTTTATCTAAACCTCGGAAAGGCTGTTTCAGGGGAACCTGTTTCATGACCTCTTTCGGCATCTTGCTGTCAACCATTGCTGTACGTCTGCAGCATTTGCTATGTGCCAGGAGTCGCACGAGTGGTCTGAGGCGATGTCGTGCATGTACGAACGTGCGGGACTTCTTC
>NC_089752.1:66940319-66942819 GCF_040412425.1 Macrobrachium rosenbergii
CGCACGTGTTAATATCGAAGCGGGGGGCATCTCTCTCTCTCTCTCTCTCTCTCTCTCTCTCTCTCTCTCTCTCTCTCTTCGTCTCAGTGTTCTTCCCTGAGTCTTGGCGGGAGAGCGACACACCCCATAACAACCTTATACCTAGCCTACCCTAAATCTCGGCTCCCATTATTTGCATAATTATTACTATTGTAGCTTTTGTCAATGGGTTCCCTGTACCGACCCAAGGTTTTCCTTTGAGCTCCAGGAGTAAATGGAATGGTGACCTAATGGCATACTTACTCCAGACCCGGAAACGTGAATAAATAAATCATTCAATTAAGTACGGTTCATTTATGAACAGATAAATATTTAGATATAAAACAGCCTGAAGGAATACGAAACTGGTGCTTCAATAACTCCCAAAGAAACGATGATTTGAGTAAAATACTTCTTCTTTAACGTTGCTTTAACTTTTAAAATTTATCAATATTATGATTTAGTAACTGATTTCACTGTGAAATGGCCTTTGTGTGTACAGGTGGCGATGAATGTATGAACGGTTTCAGAATTTTATATGACTACTTCCTTATTGCAACAAACTTAGCATACAGGTTCTTTTCTTTGTTAAATGCCAAACTGTAACAAATTTTAAATAGGTAAACCTAACTATTAACGAATGGATTTTCGTTTCGGTTTTTCTATTTTTTTACGTAGTTGACCTACAGTTTAGAGAGAGAGAGAGAGAGAGAGAGAGAGAGAGAGAGAGAGAGAGAGAAAGTTAAGTATATCTTAGTTTTACCAGATCACTGAGCTGATTAACAGCTCTCCTAGGGCTGGCCCGAAGGATTAGACTTATTTAACGTGGCTAAGAACCAATTAGTTACTTAGCAACGGGACCTACAGCTTATTGTGGAATCCGAACCACATTATAGCGAGAAATGAATTTCTATCATCAGAAATTAATTCCTCTAACTCTTCATCAGCCGGCCGGAGAGTCGCACTCAGGCCTAGCGAGTGCTAGGAGAGAGAGAGAGAGAGTTCATATTTTCTTTCAACTTCAACTTTCACTGCTCAATAAGAATTGATTGGAATCACCTTCAGTAATGCAGTTCATGGCCAGTAATCAGAGTCAGTAGTGTCTTTTCCTCTTTAAGGGATAATAAATCAAAATTTTATCTCCACCAGCAAATTTTGAAACGGGTATTGTATTCAGCCTTTTTTATTTTATTATTTTTTATTTTTTTATTTTTATTATTTTTTTTTTGTCTGTTTGTTCCACTGCCGGTCTGGTTTTCCACAAACCGATCCTTGGAATTTGATTAAGAGGGGAGGTCGGGGTAGGGGGCTTAAGCTAACCTTCGTAGAAGAGTTGATTATGTTTTGAAATTGTTCCAGATCTAGATTGAATTTTGAGGGTTTTCAGGGTCTACTGTAGATTGGGACCCAAATTTTTCGTTCAAAAAGTCATTGATGAAATTCAAGGAAACTTTGTGGTGGATGGTTTGTAGGCCATGGTTGTCATATTTTGATATGGCTCTGGATCCAGATGCAGATGGATCCTGGATATGTGTTCACTTTCGTTACCAACGCAAGATGAGACAAACCGCCGATTTCTACAAAACAACTGAAAAGCTGGTTAGTTGATCCATCATATTCTGCAAATCCTTCTTTAACTTTATTGTATATAAAATTATTTAGATATTCAAGATCATTGGTGAATAATAAAAATTCTGATTCCGTTCCATTAGAATAGGAGGAGAAAGAAAAGATGGAAGAAGTGAACAAAGACTAGAAAGAGTAGAAAGCACACACACACACACACACACACACACACACACACCTCAACCAACGCCAAAAAAATATTCTTGGATCCAAATCCAGGTCCAAACCCGGATCCATCTTAAAACCTGTCAGCTCTCTCTAAGCCCACAGTCCACCGTTCCGGATAATTTCACTGAAATCCCTCCGTTGACTAGTGAGATCATGTGGAGAGACAGACATACAGGCCCACAAACAAACAGACACGTAGTGTTAGACCACCTTCGATATGGAGGCAGAGATGTGAGGGAAAAAGACTGCTGATGGAGAGCTTCGAATCCATCTTTCCATGACTTGGAAGGAGACGAGCAGCTGCCCTGCAGACATGATTTGCAATGACTCTACCTTGGTTCGACGGAGCTCATTTCAGACAGTCACATCGCATCTCAGAGTCGAATACATAGAAAATCCTGCCAATATGGCCGAGCTCTGAATTCAGCTAGATTAGGATTTGTCATCTGAGACCAGCAGCAGCGCGCACCCACCAACACTGTTCTCCTCTCAAGCCTCGTCGTGACCCTTTGGCTTTTGCACTTGACGCATAAGTTTTCTTAATAAGTGACTAAGTAATGATGAATAGGATGATATTGCTGGCCACATACCCCACATAGACAGTCACTGGACTTTGTGCGTCAACAGTATGTGGCTTTCATTACTGGTCACCAATCCTAGTACCGACCAGGTGCAATGTACGTAGCTT
>NC_089752.1:66955319-66960319 GCF_040412425.1 Macrobrachium rosenbergii
TTATTATTATTATTATTATTATTATTATTATTATTTGCAATCAAACCTCACACTGACATATCTCAAGTAGTTTCACTAAAATCATGTATTTTCAGGGGTCTTTGTATGTTAGAAGGTGCTACAACAAATTTTCAAATATCATTGTGCCTCCGGTCAGAAGGCAAATTTACAATAGCGAGAACAGCAGTGAAAAAGTACTTTCAGCACCTTCTTGACCCACTCAAGTACTTCTGATATGTTTTTATCAGCTACAGTCGAGTAATCAAATGAATCGGTAAGTAATACTATCTATGCTACTACTACTAATTGCAATAATAAACTCTGTTTGAGCTTAGACACATTGCAATTGCAGAAAGTAGAGGCAGCGCATACAGAGAAGCTGTAACTAGAAGGAAACGGAAGCAAGAATTCAGAAAATAAAGATGATAACACATACCAATGTTATCACGTCGAAGGTTCGATTGATGAAAATGGCGCAGTTTCTTAGATAGTGGGACCAACTAATCTCAATTAGTTGTCTAATTATTATTATTATTATTTGACAAGGATGACTAGTCGTATGGAACAAGTTTGAAAGGTCACTGACCTATAAAAGAAGCTCTGACAGAATAAAACGCCCATATGAGGAAAAGGAGAGGACGACGGAAAGAAACTGAAAGACTGCAGAGTTTCAAATCACAAAACTAATGACTGACGCATAAAAACACCAATGGAAGTCAGATAAAGCAAGGCACATAATACATGGGTATCCATAGATATTATTTCACGCCTTGTCTTTCTCCTCCAAGGACCTTGGCTAGCTAAAGACAAGGTTTCCTGCCACATCGATCTTGGCAGTGAAAAAAACCAGTTTCTCAATTCATGGGATTAATGGAGATGTTTAAAAGTAGATCTTCACATGGGAGGATGGATAGGTAATGAGAGGCGTTACAAAAAGGGCTACAGTAGCAGCTATCTTGATGAATGCTCCTCCACAGAAATAACAGATGCTATAATTATAGTCATTATAATCAAAGACAGTTGTCAGGTGGCATGATCAAAAGGTGAGGAAGGCACATCATTGTGAAGAAGATTCCGAAAGTATTGAGAGGAAAGGAAAGCATTAGAACGCAGGTTCCACGAAGCGAAGGCGCGCAGGTAAGACATCATGATTAAGGTTTCACAGAGCAAAGACAAGTGATGAAGGCATTGCAGTGTTGGGCACAAAGTGCTGGACAGGTAGCGATAAGCTGTAAATCAATGTAATATATGGCAAGAACACAACAGCAGCAATATAATCAAGGTTCCGTAAGGTAAGGGCAGGTAATGACGAGCATTATGCTGAACGGTTTAATCAGTCAAAAAAAGGGTAATAATAGGCATTATTGTCTAGGATACTTACGGCAGGGACAATATGAGACAGGCCAAATAAAAGGTTTCTGGTCGGCAAAGATGGGAAACCACAAATATTATAATTAGGTACCAGTTGCCAAAAATTAGAATAAAGACTTCATAAGGAAATGTTAAGTAATGAAAGGCATTGGTACTGTACTAAGCCTATATGAGAGAAGGCTTCGGGGGTGTTAACGTTAGGAATTATATTTCTGCTTTTCAGTAGTCTAACAGTTTAATACTTTCCTTAAAAGACCTGTAAAAGAAACAGAAATTTTGATAGTCCACCGGATTTCGGCCGATTCACACCGAGACGAGAACTTCAATTTTATTGCTTATTAAAATTTCTTTAGGCGTGATAATCATCGTTACATAAGTGAAGGGCATGTGCGTGCAGGCATCACATCATATCTAAATTTTCAGCCAACAAGAAAGGTGATCAAAGCAAGAAAGCAGAGATTCAGTAAAGCACGCACGGACAACAACTAGCAACATTATCCTTAAGAAAAAGAGAAGTCATTTCTGGCAGTTGAGATGGAGGTGAAGTGCAAAATAATGACAGTCATTATCATGAGCGTTCCCTAAGGCAATGAGATGTAATGATAGACAATTTCACTAAATACTCAATACTGCAAGAACGTGTCACAGCAAGCATTACAACTGGAGCTTCATAAGTCAAGGACTGATAGCAACAGCAATTGCAATCAATGCTTCAAAAGGCAAGGAGACGCAGCGTGAGGCATCTTCATGAAGCATCGCTGAAGCAAGGCCAGTTAAGGGCTCGTATCATCATTAAAGTTTCACAAGCAAGGGCATATAACACGAGTCATCATAATCTAGGCTGGATAAAGCAAGGACTGTCGGCGACGGGCATGACAGTAAAGTTTCTGTGAGGCAACGACAATCACTAACATTCATAATATTATGATCACAGTTCCATAAGACACGGACTGGTAATGATAAACATTATAGTTAAGGTTCCTTAATACTTGGAAAGCATATGATAGGCATCATGTTCTACTTTCTGCAATGTAGACTGGATAGGGATGGACATCATCATGGAAGTTCTATAAGGTCGGTTAGCTCTTCGTTGGGAAAGTCGGTAGAGCTGTGGACCAGCACTCGCTAAGGCCCGCGTTCGAGTCTCCGGCCGGCTGATGAAAAGTTAGAGGAATTTATTTCTGGTGATAGAAATTCATTTCTCGCTATAATGTGGTTCGGATTCCACAATAAGCTGTAGGTCCCGTTGCTAAGTAACCAGTTGGTTCTTAGCCACGTAAGATAAGTCTATCCTTCGGGCCAGCTATAGGAGAGCTGTTAATCAGCTTGGTGGTCTGGTAAAACTAAAGTATACTTAACTTTTCTATACGGTCGGTACAAAGACATATGGAGACCCACAGAAAACAAGTTCATCCACCTGCGCCAAAAGATCATATTGGATCTACGCCTGGGTCCATACTGATCTCAAAATCGAAACAATTTGTCGACTGTTTTCCCACCGCTTCCCCTTCCCCTTCCTCCCTCCCCACTTTCCACGAAATTTCGCTGTAATCCGTCAGCAGCAGCAGCAGCCCTTTCATGTTGTTTACTCACAGAATGCCCAACAACCACTTCCTTGGCGGATGCAGTCATATACATTCTCGCATTAAGGCAGCTTTGGTATTGATTTGTCGATCAAAATGTTCATTAATGAAGCTGCGAGTTAAGATATTATATCTTAGTTTAACCAGACCACTGGGCTGATTAACAGCTCTCCTAGAGCTGGCCCGAAGGATTAGACTTGCTTTACGTGGCTATAGAACCAATTGGTTACCTAGCAACGGGACCTACAGCTTATTGTGGAACCCGAACCACATTATACCGAGAAATTAATTTCTATCACCAGAAATTAATTCCTCTAATTCTGCATTGGCCGGTCGGGGTATCGAACGCAGGCCCAGCAAAGGGCTAGCCGAGAACGGTATCGACTCGTCCAACGAGGAACTTGAAGCTGAGTCAGAAGACATGAGAATGCAGGAAAATCTACCTTCGTAGTTTTAAAACAATCTATACATTCATAACTAACGGTAGGGTTATCGCTAATTTCACAGCAAGGCCACTGAGATTTAAGGGTAAATGCAAATAATTGGTTCCTAACAGGAGATATGTAAGCGCCAACCTTTTCCCACTTTGGAGCTTCAGGATTCGTTTAACAATTACCTTCTGAGATTTTTTTTGTTTTTGTTTGCTCACACAAACGATATAAGTTTTTTTTTATTCTGCTCCTGACTTTTTCCGTTGCTCTGTGCATAATCACAGCTACTTTAATCATTCATTTTGTTATGCCTGTAATGCGATTTATTTTCCAACTATATTCTCAAATTAATTCCATCTGTTTATTCTACAAGTTTTCTGTCAGTTATTTCAAGTTACAAACAATTCCAATCCATTTTAGCAAAGCAAAGGAAAACACATCCGACGAATGACTGCAAATATAAATCTTTCAAGTCCTTTTACATAAGTATCTCTATTATTTAACCGCTATCTTTTTTGAATCTTTTTTATTTGTTATTCTTCTCTCCCTGCGTTGCTCTTTTATCATACGTGCAATCGTTTTATGGCACATTGCCTTGCTAGTCAATTACCCTTGGCCGTATTCCATTAGAATCTGTGTCATAATAATCATTATAGTAAAATAATATTTATCATTATCCAGCCTTAAATAAGCGAGTGTCCAGGACGTAATGGTAAAAAGTAAAAGGCACTCGTAGTGTCTCCGAAAACTCGCCTTTCCTTCTCCACAGCAGAAAAGTCGCGGGAGCTCGTTGGCATTTTCCTATGCACCGTCTTCCACGGTTTTTAAGGCTTGCTTCTCTATATAATAATAATAATAATAATAATAATAATAATAATAATAATAATAATAATAATAATAATAATAATAATAATGGTCTCGTCTTTCATATTGCACCTCCTGGGAAAGGACTCATGCAGAAGAGTGTGCTACTAGAAACAGCGCACATAATGAGAAAAGTGATGAACTCCTAAGGAGGCAGGATGCAACCCGGAACCCCACACCATAAATACCACCCAGTCGAATAGGATGACTGAGATAGGAAAATAAATAATAATATTAATAATATTTTATAACAATAATTATTATCAAAGCCCAACTTTTTGTTTGTGTTAGTCAACTTTTATTTTAATATTATGTGCAAGATTAATTGTATAGTTATGTACTATTTTTGCACCTTTTTTTGGGGCTAGTAAGGGGATAAGTCAAGAGGGAAGAGGAGGGCAGGGCAGGGCACGAGAAATACATTTTTTTTTAAATTTTATACTCATAAATTTATCTCATTATTATTATTATTATTATTATTATTATTATTATTATTATTATTATTATTATTATTATTATTATTATTATTTGTGTAATAAAAAATCCACAATTATATAGTAAATGTATTACTATGTAAAATAAACCAAAGACTTTCGAACACTTGAACGGTGTTCCTCATCAGCGCTAACGTTAGCACTGATGAGGAACACCGTTTAAGTGTTTATTTTACATATTTTACATAGTAATATATTTACTGTATAATTGTGGATTTTTATTACACAGATTGTTTTTCACGAAATTGTGAATCTAT
>NC_089752.1:66965319-67050319 GCF_040412425.1 Macrobrachium rosenbergii
TTTGAGTGAAATCTACGCTCAGACTTTCATGTATGAATAACGACGGTAACTGTTTCTCGTAGGCGCAAACCTTTGTTAGGTGAAACGGTCTGTTGATTTCCAGCCGTTAATAACAAACGGGCCGTGGTGTGCAATTCCATCACTTTCGCTCAGGTTCCAAAGGAAAATTAGAAAGTCAAACGACTTGACTAATCAGGCCATGACAACGTTACTTTCTCACTCTTTTTGTGTTAGGGCGTCATCGGGACCCAGGACCCGGCGTATTTGACTGTTCAGCTTTGTTGCAAAAAGCTGTCAAGTCTCGATTCCGTGCCCTTGTCCACCCCTCTTCTTTGGACCGAAATGTGAACAGGCATAATTTTATAAATTCACATTAACCGAAGTTTGACAGTAACAATAATAAAGATAACACAACTAATCTCCCTGTGAAAACGGCCCATTAGCATGCGACATTAGCAGGACCTTTCGTGTGACATAAAGTACCACTCTCTCTCTCTCTCTCTCTCTCTCTCTCTCTCTCTCACACACACACACACACACACACACACACACACACACACACACAGACACACACACACACACAGACACACACTCTACCACCGCAAAACGACCTTTTCTTTTTTCTACGCGAAGGAAAAACTGATATTCGCAGGCGTTTCCACATGTGGACTGGCAGATGCTCACTCGACGGTTTCCCCCAGTATCGGATCGCTTACGCGGGGTCGAGGAGAAAAAAAGAGCACTGAGCCTGAAACTCGATAGTGATAGTCGCATGGCACTACTTTAGACCCTCCTCCCCTACCGAGAGAGAGAGAGAGAGAGAGAGAGAGAGAGAGAGAGAGAGAGACAGAGAGAGAGAGAGCTAAAGTCAAACAGGGGCATGTACTGTCCTTGGGATATTTTCTGAATGAACGTGAAGAACATGGTGATTCGTGTCTGTTTTGGCTCCTTCGTTTGAATTCAAAGGAGAGAGAGAGAGAGAGAGAGAGAGAGAGAGAGAGAGAGAGAGAGAGAGAGAGAGAGAGAGAGAGAGAGAAATCAAACTCAGTTTAAACTATCAAGTGCAGATGATTATATATATATATATATATATATATATATATATATATATATATAGATATATATATATATATATATATATATATATATATATATATATATATATATATATATATATATATATATATAATGCGTTTGGGTGTGTGCAAATTCCAGGGCGTAGGCCTGTATATTTAAACTGCTCAAAGGCAGCGATTTGTTGGCTACTCCGCGCATTCGATCATCTCCTCATAAAAGAAAATCCTCCAGAAATATCAGGCTAATGTACTAACTGTGTTTGCCATCCTGGTTTTCATCACCTAATTGTGTTATTCATCACTGTTATATTTATCTTCCTCAATACCATCTAAAATTATTACTATTTTTAACCAGAAGATGAACCTTTTTCATATGGAACAAGCCCACAGGGGCCATTGACTTGAAATTCAAGCTTCCAAAGAATTTGGTGCTCATTAGGAAGCAAGAGAAGGTAAAAGGAAATACAGAAAGAAGAGATCTCACTTATTGAAAAGAAAAAACAAATTAATTAGTAGATAAAGATGTATTTAAATCGAAGAATAGTATCAGGGTAGTAATGCATTGCGTCTTCAAGTGAACTTTCGAAGTTCCAAATGCACGACATCCGCAGGGAGACTATTCCACAGTCTAACGGTGTGAGGAATAAAGGACCTCTGGAACGGAGGAATTCTACAGCGAGGCACATTTCCTGCATATCGGTGCTGCTGTTCAGCGAATCTGGTTGCTCTCGGAAGGTAAAGGGGATCAGGGATCGATTGTGAAGGTGAAAAATCTCTGTTGAAATACGACTTATGAAAAAGTTACAAACAAGAGACCATCCGTCGATGTTCCAAGTCATAACTGCTAATATTAGGAATCAGAAACTTACCACAACAAACTATCAAGAAGAGAAAAATCTCTGGCAGAAACAGACATCCACACCGGAGAACAGTATTCTAGTAAAGGAAGGACAAATGACCTAAAACAGGTTGCATTGATTTTATTACTTGTATCTATCTATCTATCTATCTATCTATCTATCTATCTATCTATATATATATATATATATATATATATATATATATATATATATATATATATATATATATGAGGCCTTTCGTACAGTACCTAACTTTCGCTGACACTTTCACAAGATGTTTCTCAAAAGTTAGATGTGAGTCAAAAGTTACACCTAGAATGGTTAAAGCTTCAGACTCCTTCAGCAGAGTCCCATCCACCTGGTGTTATTGTTAATCTTATTTCTGATTTACTGCCATTTTATGAAAGCTAACGTTTTTGCTCAGACCTAAGTAAAACAAGAAAAAAAGTAGGAAAGAAAATATGGCTCTGTTAAACTAGGCAGTGAATTTTGTACATGGTAGTTATTAGGCTGTTGCTGGTCGCTGTTGCACGGATAGTCTTCTTGTCCCAGTGAGACTTTGCTATGAATTGGAAAGTTAATATTTACTGAAGCCATCTCCTCCATTTTATACGACTATATCTTTAACACAGACCTTCTTTTAAGAATTAACGACGTCCTTTAGAAGTTTCGTTAGAAGCCATCAATGCCTCTCGAGATATCTTGTGGCAGACGGGTGAATATATAACCCCCTTTCAACTATAAATCGCCTTAGCATATAAATATCCTTATTACTTTTTCCACAATGAGGGTTCTCAACCTCAGGCACCGAAAACTTACCGAGGTACATAAAAAGGTTACTGATAGGTACTTAAGTGGCTAAGTTTGCAGAGAGAGAGAGAGAGAGAGAGAGGGAGAGAGATAATGTAAGAGCACAGAAGAACGCCTTAACAAAAATGACAAAAGAGAAACGAGCAGATTTTCACAACAGTTGGCCTACCTCAAAACCATTTCTTTTTTTCACAATGGAGGGTATCTGGCGTGACCTCCCAACTCCATCGTATAATGGAACTAAAACAAACACACAAACAAACAAATGGAAAGCGATCCCTGGCGAGTGTGGGTGGTATAATGACGTGAAATGTACGCACTTCTCCCTATTAACTTGACAGACAAGAATCTGGGGAGACTTTTGTCACTTGGAGCTGAACAGAATCACTTGAAAGAGGAGGAAGAGATTTATTCCAATCCTATTAATCCTCCTCCTCTTTCTGTGCAACTCTTCTTCTCGTTCTCCTCCACCAACTTTTCCTCCTAATCCTACTTCTTCAAATCCTCATTCTCATTTACGCCCTACTCTAGCACCTCCTCCCACAGCCCTCCAGTTGTTCTCCTACTTCTGTAGTATTTATCTTGTCCTCCTCCTCCTCCTCCTCTTTCTCTTCCTTCTTCTAGAAGCAGACTCGAATCACGGGTCGTATCTGCTCACGACTTAAATTAATACTAAATCACTACCTTCTAATCAAGAGCACATGTTTTTCCTCTCTCACGGCTCCATAAATCAGACTCGCTCAGAATATTAGCGATAGGAGCCCACTGTCCTCCACTGCAGCTGGCAGCACCAGGTCCTTCCAATAACTGATTCACACCATTTCAGTCTAGTCGTCATGAATATTTCAATACTGAGCTGAAGCAGGAGGTAATTATGTGGAGGGCTGATATTCTACAGAGGCGAATTACGGAAAGCTCAAAGCTTCACTTACAATGTTCCTTCTGTCTTTTTCCTTCGAAGTTAATGGTAATGTCTTCCTTATCATTAGGTTTGAACAGCAGGCAACTGGTATCCCGAGCGACTGAGCTTCACCTACGGAATGGACATCTTTACGAAAAGACGTATTAAACGGCTCAAATAGAACTACCGGCCGTTCAATAGAACGTTACGTGACAGTTTAAAATAAACATCGTTAGTGTTTGCTCTTCAATAATTGCAGTGTCATGATATCCAGACAATAATTGCTGGGGGTAGAATATTTAGTCAATTTTGATTTCTATAATTTTATTACAAATGCATAAATCTTTCAAACCTAACGTGACAACTTTCATGTCCAGGTCACGGTACCTTCCTCTATGACTAGACGAAAATGCGGCAAAGTCACGCCATTCTAAGATTTTAAATCAATCAATCAAGTTACGAGGAATACTGGGATGGTCGCAACCAGGAAACATTTTATGTCGTTGAGACCGAGACCAATAAGGTTTAGAGAGAGAGAGAGAGAGAGAGAGAGAGAGAGAGAGCGAAACTGATCCCGAATGAATGTTCTTGTGAAGGACATCTTAAAAACAGACGAATAATTCAAGAAATATAGAGGAAGCCAGAGTGTTCCGCTTACTGAAATTTAATGGGATGAAAGTTTGATCAAAATCGGATGACCCTTAAGTTTGCAATCTTGTCTATTCTGCGAAAGTAATGAAAGAAGAAAAGCCTGTTTAATATGTGAATAATAAAATGTGTCGATTAGTTTCTGTTTGCTTTGTTAGCCTTGAAGTTGGTTAACTATAATTGATAAAAAAAATTGCAGGACGCAATTTGGTTCCTCTCCTCTGCCGTAAATAACTAGACATCAACCGTGCAATTATTAGAATTTTTCTGTTATATACACATGTGTTGGCATCTGTTAGTTTTTAAATTTTCATCCAGAATTGTAGGAACCTAGTTCACCGAAATATTTTAAAAATTGCTCTGCAGACTTCCATGGGATTATTATTATTATTATTATTATGCAGACATCTCACTAACCCAAAAAGCGTCAAACAAAGGAAATGATACAGGAATTGCAAGTAAAGATGAACACACTAAACGAAAATGCAAGTCAGAGGATGCAACTCGAGTATCGGTCTGCAGTGCGTTAGTCTTACTCCAGCTGGAAATGTAACGAACTTAACGACCGCCCCGTGAATTCTAATATGGAATTGGCAACTGTGGAGTAAATGCGTTATGCGGACTGCTGGCGGCGGCATCATTTTGGAACAGATTTTCCAGGGACATAATTTTGGCCCTCAAAATGAACGAGGCTATCTCTTTTCTATCATCTGATTAGGCATGGGTGAGTCGTTATGGAAGTGGCCTGGGAAAGTAATTATATTGGAATATTTCAACTCTCAGTGGACGGTTGATTATTCTCTCTCTCTTTCTCTCTCTCTCTCTCTCTCTCTCTCCTGTACGTTGTTTTCACAGTCTTCCAGCTTTTGATTCTCTGTCTCACATCTACTGTCCATTGCTATTTCAAGTGTTATCGACTGGTGCGCGTCCTTTTGGTATTTATAAGTATATGTAAAAGGCAGTGTTCAACCAGAAGAGATCTTCATGTTAAGGGGGTTATCAAAGGGAAGTGAAACGGCTTTCATTGTTCGGAACCATGGCCTTCGGGGAATGATCTTGGTCTCAGTAAGTGTACGGCATCGTGGTTTTTGAAATGCTTCATATGGTTTGTAGAGCCATGGTAGCGTTACTAACGTAGCTGGTTCAGTTCTCTGCTGAACAAGTAATCTTTTTTACAATACTAGTTGGTTTTCTTTCTGCTTAGGATGGCACTTCCCATAACCTGGTAATCTGGGATGTTATCAGATTAGTGGAAATGACAATTCAGTGGCAATAATTCCCAGGGTAGCAAAGAGATGGTCAGCTTTCCATTTGTTAGTTTTAATACCTGCAGTTTTCCGTAAAGGCTACTCTGTGCGCCATCTTTATTGCTTTCTTCCTTGTTAGTAAATGTTTGAATGCTGAACTACTCAAATTTTTCTACTGGCGAACTATTCTTTTATTCTGTTCACTTAACACGCGATTCTCTCGTTTTAAAACAGGATTCCTTGCTTTTCATCTACCTCACTTCTGAGGCCTAACTGTCAGTTGCTCTTGGAGCTGCTAGCATTATCAGAAAAGCTTAATAATGCAAATATAAAGGCAAACAGTAAGAGCAATACCAAAAATTTAATAAGGGAAATCGTGTTAAAATCTAAACCCATATTAGCATATCTCTTCCATGCCAACTCGCTTGATCCATATTATTATGATGCCAATTACGTTTATAGAGCATTAGCCTTATGCGCACCATGAGACATCCTAGAGAATTCTTGAAGAATCAGCGTTATTGTCCTCAGACAACGACTTGTTTGTGACGTTCACAGCAAACAGTCAAACACCTCTGATTTAACTTAACCAGCAAAATTTCTTATACAAAGAACAAACGACTAATTCATAATGATATTGTTCTAAGCGAACATGGTTACCAGAAAGACGGTTAGCTTATATTCATTTTGCAGGCAATGGAAGGCATGATAGAAAATAAACTTATTTCTAATCTGTTTGGCATCATTTTCCATATAAAAATCCATATCAGTGTTTCCAGCAACCGACTTCTTGACCTGGAATTTGCAAGATGGTCGCCAATGAGTACTAAGACGATTGATAAAAATTTGCAAATCTATTTCACATTTACCTAGAGAAAGAAAGAGACAGAGATTAAAGTAGAAGTAGGGATTCATTACATAAATGAGTTTCAAAAATTCAAAAAAATTATGTTCATTAAGAGACCGATGGATACTGGCAGATAGTTAAAAAAAACCTGGAGATAACATGACATATCATACATCACAACTACGGGGTGAAACGAAGAAGAGAATGCTGTAACGCCCATCAATTAAGCCACTTCTAACCCCATTACACGCCTCGCTAACGTATTTCATTATGCTGTCAAACTCTCCGTCATCCATGACTGACGTTCGGTTCCTCTAGTCTAGAGGCTAAAAGTGTGTGAATTCCTTCCTGGTTTTGTTTTGACCGGCTAGATAATGACATATTTGTTCCGTTGCTATTCAGCTGCATTTCTGCGTAATACGAACCCTTGCCCAAAGGCAGCCTGCAAATGTAGTATATTCAACTATTAAACAGTGACCTCTTAACTTTTCGCTTTCTTCAGATTTCTCGGATATGCCAGGATTCAACCGCTCAGCCGATATACCGGAAAGAGGAAACGTCAACCACTTGACCATGAAGGATATAAGTCTATTACCTTTGATACATCGATATATCTGTCGAGCTCAAATACATTTACTGGAGCTGTAATAGGTCCATCCTCACCATCATAACCAAATGTCTAATCGTTCATCACTTCTTAGGTGAAATGTGTAATTAGGATCTACTGGTCACGTTTAGGCATTAGAGGCCTGGTGTGCATTTCTGGAATCAGCCCAACCAGCCAAGACAAAGGGCGCTGCATACACATCTAAGAAACTTTCTTTTATCTTAAATGGTTTCCAAAGATATTTCCTTTGACGCTTAACACCGCTGGAAAGCTGATCCATCGATTTATAATCCCCTACTGCAAGTGGTAGCACGTTGCCTTGGAAAAAGTAGTGCCTCTCTCTCTCTCTCTCTCTCTCTCTCTCTCTCTCTCTCTCTCTCTCTGTCTCACGCACGCATGCACGCAAACTCATACACATAGACACACATGAAACAGACTGACAGATGACGCGTCATGGCAGCAGCGTAATGTGACACGCGTCAAACGTACTGTCGGATATTCGTGAACAAAGGCTGTGTTAATTGACCTCCTTCGGCTTCTTTTGAATTCTGTTCTGTTCTTTGTCGTGTGCATCAAAACAGCTTTATTCGAAAGCGATCAACTGTTATTGTTGCTGACTATGTTTGTTCGGAAGTAAAGTGAAATTTTCATTGCAGTGTTACTGTATTTTCTTTCGTGAGGAATTTTGTAGTCAGTTTTTCTTAGAGCCTGTGGTAAGGGCTCCCACTTGGTGTAATTCAAGCTTCCATCTTTTCCTGGTTGGCTTATAAAATGTACCTTTACAAACTTACCTATGGTAGGCGGTGAGCGTCAGCTTACGCCACTGAATGAATTGATTAGAACGATATAAACACCATTGCAGTGGATTTGGGTAATTGGATTAAGTTGTAGTGAATATTAAGCTGTTCGTCATTGACATTCTTATTTTCTCACCATCCCTCAACCTTTATTCATCTCGGCTTATTTTCTTAATCCGTCTAGAAACCGATTCTCGTAGAGCTTTCTACAAAACGCCTAACGAATGAGAATATATTCAACACTGAAATGAAAATTTCACTTTGCCTCCGGACAAATATAGTCATTTCGGCCCCAAAACGACAAGTATTTTGGCCACGACCTACTTCTAACGTAACCTTAAATTGACAAGACGTATTTTAACCAGACTAGCCTGTTGAGGGACTTCACTAAACGAATGAAGAGAATTCTCTTCCCCAACGGAAAGTTATCGCTCTCTTTGTCCTGAATCTTAGTAGATTCTCAGACAGAAACCGTTGATTGTGACTGTAAGAAAAGAGGGGGAAGGACCAAGGGGAAACTTCATGCATTTCCTCCCCTCCTGAAGTTTCAGGTCGTGGTAAATCTCTAGTTACCCCGCCAACATACTGTACTTACATCTCAGGGTTTGAGTTCATCTGAACATCAAATTTCCTGCTTCATACATTTTTTAGCAGTTGCTGCTCTTCTGATTCTCTTCATATTCACTTGTCAGCTGCTGTGCACAGAATATTATTATTCCATTTTTCACATGTTCCGTTGCGTTTGCAGGTGAGCCAACCATATTATATATATATATATATATATATATATATATATATATATACTGTATATATATATATACATACATATATATACATATACATATGTATATATAGACAGATATATACATAGATATGTATATATAGACATATATACGTATATATGTATACATATATATGCATATATAAATAAATAAATAAATATATATGTATATGTTTATATATATATATATATATATATATATATATTTATTTATATATGTATATATATATATATGTATACATATATATTAAATGGGTACGGAGGTATTTGCGACTTACGATCTTTTGCAGTGTTTAACAAATCTCACAAGTGGAAGATATGTGTCTTGAGTGTTAGTTAATTCAACGCTTATCGTACATTCACCTTTTGGGGCTCAGCAGTTGACCATCGGTGACTTGAACATTAATGGTTCGGGAGCACCCTGACACAGTGACACCAGCGGAGGAGGTTAGCTTCAGCATAGATTGTTCAAGAAGCCTGAGGTCCGGTTTAGTTGGATTTCTGGGTGTGTTAAACGGAAACGTGAATCTGTTCGTGCTTTACGAAATCGCTAAGTGACAGATTGCTCACTCCTTTGTGAAAAACAGGATTTGAAGGACGTGTTTAGGACACTGGAATTCCCATTCGCTGGAGAGTGAGTAGAAACATAGAAAATGACTAACCTTTACAGACCTGATTATTTTAGTGATTATTCCTTTATCATTATTTAACATTATCTCCTGTGTTTCGGTGTGTTTGTAAACTGGGTGAACTTTGAGTTTTAATGGAGATGGTTCCTTTCTCCGTTAGAATGTTTCAATGGAACCATGACTAAATCGGGATGGTCCCGCATCTGCACAGACATGCAAGTTACCATAGTGGGAAGTAGTCATTTAAAAAGGAACTGTGACGGAAAGACATTGGAGGTGTTATAACAGACTTTTTAAATAATGTTGTTAGACCTTGAGGCTCTGTAGGAAGCGGGAGTTAATTCCCACACACAATGTTCCCTTGCAGTGGTTTAGTTTGTTCTTTTTGGATAAAGCTTAATTGGGATTAATTATCTATTATGAATAATTTCATATACTTGTCTCATTGTTAGTCTTGCTTAATAAACTCTATTTTTGTAGGATGGGTTTCTTTTCTTTTACATCCATATTTTAGTGGTTGGTTTGAGAAAGAGAGAGAGAGAAAGCGGGAGGACGCTCTCTCGAAGGTCGACGTTACCAGGTTGACCAACGCCTGCAAACTTCGGCAGGTATGTAAAAACAAGGTTGTATGTTCTTTTCAAATAATATTTATGTATATATATAAATATACACATATATATATATATATATATATATATATATATATATATATTTATATATATGCATATATATATATTATATGTGGGTGTATGACTGCAAGACTGTGTAAAAATGCCATTACGAATTAATGTTTCTCTGTATATAGGTAATAAAAACACATATATTTGAGTTCACGTTCGAACGGACGTGAATCTGATATGCATAATTTACTTATGTACATAATTAAATAAAAAAAAATATAACAAGGTTGTAGGCTTTATCATTTTCTCCTCCTTACTTTGTGATTTATGCCTTCTGAGAAATGGTCATAGGTTCCAGCAGGAATGTGGAAGGAATGATAAGAGGGTGGACGATGGCCACAGAGGAACTGAACAAGTGTTTTTGACAACGGCCGTGGAGGGGACTTGCTGCCTACGTGGCAGTGCTAAAGGAACCACTTTCAGTATTTTGCTTTTCAACTCTTTAGCTCCTTCTTACTCCAATTAATCATCATCGTCATGGCAACAGAAAGAATCCAAGGCAAAATAGAAAAGTCGACTCATTATAACAGAGCCATTGGCCCCGTTACTTTTGTTAGAAAAGATGTGAATCGTCCAGTTTCGCCTCGCCATTATACAGTATGAGCCACCGAAGACGGCAGTTAATGATCGAGTGTTATTTCCCTCCAAATCTGGACCTTTCTTGATTGCAGCTCAGGTCGCTGGATTCTCGACTGAGAATCGATTCATTATCTCTGCTTGATCACTTTGCCTCGACCACTCATTCGAGTCTTCGTAGGAGTAGTTACAATTCTTTATGGAGCTGAATAATGAATATATAGGGTTATCTAAAGCAATAAAATAAAATTGAATAAATAAATAATTCCCTTGATTTCTACAAGTCTTGGCTGCAGAATTACGATTTTTGGAAGGTTTTGAAATGTTTAACATGAGTCACATTGATACCCAAAAATCCAAAATGGACACAGAATGGAATGCACACATGTCATCATAGAGAGAACAGAGAGAGATGAAAATCAGTAAATAAAAAGAACTGAAAATAATCCATATATAAACATCATTTTATAGGGCAGAAACCCAGACCATTTATACACAGCACTCTGAAATAGTACTACAAATTCACTGAAGTGTCATCCACTGTGTTCATCGTCGAAGCAGACCCGCCAGTCATGATTTTCAAATTAGGTGCGCAAGCTAACCTTAGCCTACCTCAGGAACGTCTCCGAGTACTGAAGATCATATCATCTGTACATTGAAGTTTTCATGTCCTTATTATGGAAAGGACTTTATCCTCTTGTAAATTATTGGAAATCATTATCTGTTGATGATTACGATATTGTATTGTGATCGATGCGTCGATCGATGTCTTCAAATAGAGCTCGTGAAGCAATTTGCCATTGAAACTACCAGTGAAACCTTTTCCTGTTAAATAATGCGCTAATAATAGATACACACACTCTTTCATAAATGTATGTATATATGCAGGCTATACATATATATGCATATATATATATATATATATATATATATATATATATATATATATATATATATATATATATATATATATATATATATATATATATATATATATATATATATATATATATATATATATATATATATATATATAATGGAATCCCTATGTTGGAAAGTTCTAAACTATCAGGTGCTTTTATATATATATATATATATATATATATATATATATATATATATATATATATATATATATATATATATATATATATAGAAGTACAAAAATGGTAAAAAGAGGAAGATAATGTAGCAACTTTCGTTAGAAAAACTTAATTTGTACTTCATACTAAACGGAATTTTGCAAACTTTACTGGAAAAGATGTATGTACTATTTGTACACCGGCTCTCTTTCCATTTCGGAAAAATTCTGCTTCCCTGGCTATCTAGCCTCTTCCGAGGAAAAACTCTTCAAAATATATAAATTTACGAATGAAATATATTGTTAAGTTTTCTCAACTTGTGAAACATTTTCCGTTCTACCGACAGGATTCGCATCCGCACCTTCCTTTTATGTTTGCTCGTACATTGACAAGACAGCATGACCTCTTTTTGGCTTTTGAGACAGATAACATACACCGGAGTGCTTTTACATGGGTAGGAGTATATGATCAGTCTCACCTCGGAAGCTTTTCATCCTTCTCAAGTTTCTGAATGTCATAGAATCCCTCTCATGAATCAGACCGCCATGTGTTTTCTTTGGTAATTTGTCAATCATTTTTGTCATGAGCATTTGAAATAAATACAGCGGTTCACCAAGGAAATGATTACTAAGGAAGCAATTACCAATGGTTCATTTCAGAGGAAGAAAATTATCTTCTCTTTAGAAAAAGCAAAGACTACTTTCACTAACGTCTGCAAGTACAAAGAGAAATAATAAGTCGTTGGGTCATTCCTAATCAATTTTAGTGTTTAATCCTTTCATGAAAAGTTGTTCCTTTCATATGAAATATCTAATCAAAATGACTATACCCTCCTCGGTCATCCTCGACAGTCAGGGCATCTCTTTGACATGTATTGTCGGTGGCAAAGCGAGCATTAGCATGAATACCTTCCCGTAATGAAGAGTGACAGGAAAACTCTACTTTAATTCAGTGAAATTTTCAAGAGAATATAAGAGTTAGCATCGTTATGACAACCAAGAAACACCCTTGCAGCCAAGGAGGACTAGATGAGCAATATAAAAGTTGAGATGCTTACCTGGAATCTCAGACTACCATTTAATGCGGCCGCACCTACCTGCATTTTGGCTGAGACGACTTATGACGAGGTTAGAGTTCCCTGGGATAGGCTGAGAATCCAAAGGAGGAATAGTCTGGTCCAAGCCAGGGAGTAATGATTCATCTCTAAGCCCACTGCTGTCTCGCTTGTGTTTGTAGCCAGGTGTTGGGGACGACCTGTTGATTGTCATACTTGGAATGCTTTGATCACACGAGGATCGTAAATCTCGCTGAGGTTGCTGTCGTATTTCAGTCTCTCCTGTTGTGAAAATCGGTTTTGTGCGCTGAGAGGAAAGTGTTGGATAGTCACCCAAGTCAGTTTGTCCTCCAGAGGCAGCAAAGCTTTTTGGGTTGCAGTTTTGATTTTCAAATGGTCTTGCAGATGTTGATTGTGAGGAAAATACAGTGACTGGGCACAGATCATCCAGGGCCGGCCCCGACAGATCTGGCAAACTCTGAGCACTTGGTCGACGTTCCAGTGACCCTGGAGCAGGTATTAAAGACGTATTATCTTGATTTTTATCAGATTCATTCTTGATTTCTGGCACAGTAAGACTAGCCAAAGGGCGTAGAAAAGATAACCCACTTGCCTGAGGCTCTAAATAATTGCCACTTCTTACAGCCTCAAGGAAAACGCCAGCATCTAAACTTGGACTTTTGCTACGAAAGTGCTTTGCCTTGTGTACAGTTAGTGAGTTTCCTGATTGCAGAATGTCCAGATTACGAGAGAAACTAGGAATTGGAACGGCAGGAGTCTCAGTACCCTGAGAGGTTCTGTTTCTGTGAGTATCAGTACTTGTGGTTTTTGGTGCAAAAGCGCTGCTGCCATAAGTGTTGCTCTGTGTTCCTATGCAATCAATGCTGGGGCTCTTTGTTCTATATGACTGTTGGAATGTCAAATCTAGGTTACCTTGATTTAAAAAGCATTCAAGACTAGGACTCTTTGAACGAATTTGGCTCTTAAAAGATGCTAGAGAATTCCCACTGGGACCCTGCGAGCCATCTCTGTGATTTCTTGACCTTCTGGGGACTAAATGGGGTTTCTGATAGAAGCTTGAATCAGTTGCTGCCCTGGTAACAGGTACTGTCTGATGGGGAAATGCTAAGTTCAAGTCTGAAAATGAAGATGGGGTTTTCATAGAGGAATCAAGGCATTCATTAACTTCTTGATGGCGCGTTGGAATGTCCAGTGGACAACTGATGTATGCTGCATTAGACTGTGATCTTCCACGACGACAGTCTTGTTCAGTCTCCTCATAACCTTCATTTTGCCCTGTTTGGGACCATAAGAGAGAGGTTTCTGATGCATACTTTTGAAGACTTGATTCAGGGTTGAGGCTGAACCTGTGCAGGTTGTCGACTGCTTCATGATACTGGGGAGGAGGATGTAACTTCTTAAAATTAGATAAATCATCCGTGAATCCTGATGTTATCTGGACGTTGCTTGTGTTATTAACTGGTAGATTGTTTGCTCCAGCACTCAGAGCAGATCCAAAACCAAATTTACAAGTGGTCACCCTACTATGAAAATTACTATGTGGTCTATTAGGACGAGCAGATGGAGCGAAAAGTTTACTTTGCGGGTATAATCCATCTGGAATGGCTTGGTTCTTAGCTGCTGAGCCGTCTTGTGGCGAATCAGTTACACGCAACCGGCTGAAGTCTTGAACTGGTTCCATTTTGGATGACCTGAAAAAAAATGAAAATGCGTATTATACTACTGCAAAATATGGGAATGCATCTGTGCACAATATAACATAAGTGCTTGGAAATAACTTAGAGAAACATAGAAGACTGACACTGGTTAACTCCACCATTTGCAAAGTAATATTATCACATTTTATTGAAGATTTGAAAACTTTTTAATGACCTTTCACTATTTAGATGTGTATCTTTTTTTCTAATTCAGCAGTACGTTGTTTTGATATTAAACGGAAGTACTTTACACTGAGGTTTCTTGAATACAAGCCCAGTCATACGATCATGATTTCGAGGTGGTGATCATCTTTCAAAATATTTGTTTACTTAAAGAGTTACAATTTATTACTCAACGACAATAACAGTATAAAATCTCATTCTCATATCACTATTTTGCTTTGAATTAAAATTGTGACCCAGCGTCCAGAACGCGCTGAAGTTGAACTCATAATTCCCAATGAAGCATCTGTTTATAAAGTATTGGTTGTTTTGATCCGTTATCGCGAGCTTCTTTCTTCATGTTAGCCATCTCAGTTTCTTTTATCACGACCCTTATTGTTTCGAATATTTCTGTTTGTGAAACTTTATATTTTGAGCTCATATTTGACAGACTGGAATCAAAATCTCCAGTTACTTCGTCTCTTAAAAACTTCTGCTCCGAGAGATGACGTTCTCTTTCTCTTTCATCGACACAATATGGGTCCTTATCATATAGTATTACAAGAATCAATGTATATCAGGTCAACAATAGTATTCAGTGGTGAATTATTGTAGATTTTAAAAAATCAACAATAATTCACCACTAAATATTATTGTGGACCTGATATACAGCATATCCCGTTCTCTATCTAGAGGAGAAAGACCTACAAGAATTAATATTATATAATAAAAAACTGATCCTCCACTCAGGGAGATCAATTAACACCTGCCAGTCCCTTGAATTAACAGTTTTTTATATTCATATCAGTAATCGTTGCATAACTCGTCCAAAGGATTTCTCCTACCCATTAGGCTACGGACTATCTTTGGATTTCTCTCCAAATGTTTTTCCGTATTTGGTTCCAAAGGTGAATCATTTTTCCCGGATTTGTACCAAAAATTAGATTTTCCTCTAATTTTTGGATCCCAAACCGGTAACTTTATTTTTAAGAAAGGGCACGTTTACCTCTTTTTCTGGTGGTGCTTTTCTGTTTTCCCTCCTCTTTTTTCAAAAGTGCGTTTGTTCTTTTCAGCAAAGCCAGAAGCCTTTTTAATTGTATCATTTTTCTTGTTTCGTTCCCTCAGGTCCAGGCTAATGTAACCCATTTTGTTGCTGATCCCTTCAGCACCTTTAGAGGTAATTAGAATCTCGAAGAAAAGCGCCAAGAAAACCTAACAAACAGAATGCACTGGCAAAGTGACAGGTGGCCGCGTCACTCATTTCATGACCGACGAGAACAGGCAGAAGCAAGCCTCTAGGAAGGAAGCCGGGATATGAAGCTTTTCTAGACTTTTTCAGGTGTGACTCGATTGCATCGGTTCTCAAAGAAGAGAGAAAATTAGGCCAAGATACAGTTGAAGACGTTAGACAGCTAAGCAAGAAGAGACCATATGTAACAGATAAAACGCTAAAGGCACAGAGCAGTTCAGGCGGGAGATGAAAGGATGCTGCAGCGAAACTTGTGCAATACCCACAGTGGGCCACACAAGACACACTGTAAAAATACCCGTTGGCTCGGAGGCACTTACTTATTGGAAAATGAAGCCTTTTAAAAGGTTGATAAAGTAAACTGAATTTAGAAGCAAAGCCTAACTTACGGTAAATGAGGATTAAACAACAAGTGCCAGTTATCTTGGGAAATTAGAAAGTTGCGCTTTATTTATGAAATCAACCTCATTTTCACTGAGTGTTAAAGGAACGCTTGCAATTTACAGTACCTTTCGTGGAAAGCTGACAATTAATAGACTTTCTCTAAAAAGAGTTAAAAGAACGCTTATCATGTTCATATATAAAATAGCAGATATTTTTGGTCAGTCTGGATATCTTCAAGTAATACATTTCACAGAGGATAGAAACTAATATATTTCATAAACTTCACCAGAGGCTCTCAAGAGAGTTTTTGCAAAGTGCCTCATGAGTTCTCAGATCTTGACTCAAATAAACTGATTATAAAATAGTGGTAAATTTGCATTCATTCATTATAAATATGTAATAGTTTTAATCATTGAATCATATAGTTTAAATTTTCTTAAATTCATTCTACAGTTATTCATCAGTTCCATAATCAATATAAAATATTATATGAAAAGGGGGTGAACTAGACGGCGCTTCAGAAGAGAGCCTTTGGAAGCCTCTCTGTGAACACAGATAAGGAGGCCTTGTGATGAAGTATAATGGGATAATGGATTTAGAGCTGATGCTTTATGCAACACTCTTCATCTCGTTCAAAGCCGTTGAGATCAAAGGCCAGTGAATCTGCTGAAATAGTTAAAAAAATACAATTTATTCCATTCCTTTGGCTTATCGTACTGCTAAAGCCTGCTTCTTGAATCTTGAGCCATCTAAAAATGTGTGAAAGTTAATACAAAGTTTCTTTTTTTTTTAATTTGGGAGATCGATATCTTTAATATATGAGCACAATTGAGAAGATCAATTTTAGTAAAATCATTTAATTTGCGCACGTCTACCTGCCTAAATGGGTAGGATTGTCTATAAGAGTGATTTACCAGATGGGAATTTGGGGGGGACAAGCGAGGATAAAAAGGGAGAGCTGGCGAAGGCCCAGCATTATCCCCAGCAAAAGCTAAGATAACAGTTTCGGATAGTATCATAGGAAGTACATCGACTCCTGTCAATGAACGGCCGACGAGCAGCAATGTTATCACTCAAGGTTAGACGGAAACAAATTTAAAACAGAAAAGGGATATTGTATCATTAGGATTCCATAACGAGATGCTGTCAGCTCAGCGCGACAGTCACTAAAGTAAAAGTGAGTAACAGCTTCAATTTGCTCTCATAAATTGCGAATGTGCTCGGTAACCTTTTCTTTACAGACGACAACTGCTCTCTTGACTGAGCGAGTGAAAAGGCAGTGCTAAATCCGTAGGCAGACGAGACACTTGTTTGCAGAAGCTGTGGACAAAGGCATTCTTATCGACGCTATCTCTTAATCAGGTCTGTTGTGCTTCTCATGTGATGTGATGTTATCCTCCTTAGAAATCGTAAGAATAAAAAAATAGTTATCAGTGATAACACTGAACAGACTAGAGCTTAAGGCTTATCTTTATTTATATATGTACACACATGCACACGCACACACATATACTGTATATATGTATATGTATATATGTGTGTATATATACATATATATACTTTATATATGTATGTATGTATATATATTTATATATATTTATATATATTTATTTGTTTATATATGTAACAGACATAGAGAAAGAAAGTTAAGTATATCTTAGTTTAACCAGACCACTGAGCTGATTAAAAGCTCTCCTAGAGCTGGCCCGAAGGATTAGATTTATTTTTACGTGGCTAAGAACCAACTGGTTACCTAGCAACGGGACCTACAGCTTATTGTGGAATCCGAACCACATTATGACGAGAAATGAATTTCTATCACCAGAAATAAATTCCTCTAATTCTTCATTGGCTGCTCGGAGAGTCGAACGCTGGGCCAACAGCGTGCCAGCAGAAAGCTCTACCCACCCCCTAATGAAGAACTGACAGACGTAGAAAACTTTATTATATATGCATGTGTGTAACCATGGCGTGGCTCTGGAATTATAATGGGTGTTTTGTCGCTGGAGCGGCAAACGGCTAAATCATCGTTTTTCACAAGTCCATTATTGGAGGCCTTGTCCCCACCGGAAAACATATTATGGGCAGCCAGTCGGGCGCCAATATGTCGGGACTCATTATGTGTTATAAGTGACTAATCGAACGATAGATAAAGAGTCCGTCAACATACGAAAAGTAGTGAAACGAACGCCTGAATAAAAATGGACAGAAGTTAAGTTGTTGGTTGGTTTCCTATAAATACTGAATTTGTATTGCAATGGTTCTCTGTGTATTAAAACATCTAAGAAACGGAGGCAATTGTCTTTTTCTAATTCTAAAGTAAATTTAATGGATGATACCTGGTTATTCAAATTAGAGAGTAAATCATTTACATCAATACCAGCAGTCAAAACAGCTAAGATATCGTCAACATACCTATACCACTTTAAAGGAGTATAAATGATATTAGGTAAATATCGTTTTTCAAAGAATTCCATATACAAGTTTGAGAGGAGTGGGGATAAAGGGTTGCCCAGTGCCATACCAAATATTTGTTGGTAAAATTCACCATTGAATATAAAGTTACAATCACAACTGCGCAACCTAGTGAGTGAAATAATATGACTTACAGGTAGAGGTAATTCATGATAGGTTAGTTCACTACTAAGATACTCCAAAATAGAATCTATAGGGAATTTGGTAAAAAGAGAACAAACTTCAAAACTAACTAATCAATCAGTGGGGCAAAAAGCTATTTTGTTTAATTTATCTGCCTAATCTAGAGAATTATATAAGTGAGAATCGGAGATAGTTCCAAGTAACGGGGAAAAGAGCTTGGTAATATATTTCGAAAGTTTATACGATATTGAGCCAACAGTGCTGATAATAGGCCGCATAGGGTTATTTTCTTTGTGCGTTTTTACCAATCCGTACAAGTAAGGTAATGAGGGAAATTTTACTGACGACTGACCTATTAGTTCTTTTTTATCTGTAAGGATTTTTTTCACTGTGCTACTGAAATTTTTTATGACTTGATCAAGGGGAGTTTTTGTTAGTTTTTTGTAAATCGTTTCATCATCCAGTAGGGCTTGCATACGTGATATGTAGTCAGCTTGATCTAAAATTACAATACTATTCGACTTATCAGTTTTATTTATATAGTCATCAGGTTCCAAGTTTTCGTGACTCAGTTATATACACAAACATACATACACACACACATATACTGTATATATATATATATATATATATATATATATATATATATATATATATATATATACTGTATATATAATATATTATATATATATATATATATACAGTATATACATATACATATATATATATATATATATATATATATATATATATATTAACTTTATCACATACACAATTGTTCTGTGCATTAGTAGAATTACTAAGAGGACCTCATTCAAACTGGATGGTATCTAATGGAGTATTTATTCAGAAAAAGTTACAAGCTTTCTTGGACAAACAGTCCACATTATCAAGTATCCGTACAATGAGCAGACGCGTAGTCCAGCTGTATTTATATCTGTGTGCTGGGTACTTTTAATCCTATAATCGCCTAGCTCCTCCTGTGTGACCCCCACCCCCTCATGATCTTGGTCTTTCTCTGCTCCCTTCTTCTTCCAGGTGTCCGTTTTCCGTGCGTTCTCTTGCGTTTTTCCTTCGTTTCCTTGCTACTGTGGAGTATACGATTTCTCTAGATATGCTGTCTTTAAAGCCGTTTCCGTTGTTCCCTGCCGTTGTGTTGTTGGCGCAAGTTATGAAGGCGTTCTCTACAACCAGTCTAGAATGCCTTCATATATATATATATATATATATATATATATATATATATATATATATATATATATATATATATATATAATATATATATATATATATATATATATATATATATATATATATATATATATATATATATATATATATATATATTAGAGAGTCTTCTTTAATGAATTCAAGACAGAATTATTAATCACAGGAAAGAAAAGCATTTTCATTGATAGCACACATGCTTTACATGACATAACAATTCAAAGGAGATGTAGCAAAATTTTTCTGAGTCCTTCAGAGTTTTCCCAGGCATTGCCAGGTTGTGCAGCTAGTATATATACATACATACATACATCCATATATATATATATATATATATATATATATATATATATATATATATATATATTATATATATATATAAGTATATATACATACATACATAAATATATATATATATATATATATATATATATATATATATATATATATATATATATATATATATATATATATCAGGGTTCTCAACCCTAGTACAGCGTACCCCCAGGGGTGCGTGAGAGTAATTTTTGCTTACATGACAAGTTTCTCAAAATATTTCGGTTTTGAATAACTGCAAACCTGTTTGTAGAAAGTGGCCTACATGTGCTTTGCCAATTACTCAACTGTAAAAGATTGATTCTTTCGATAGTTTGTCATTGACCATATTGTGATTAAGAATGGCAAGTTCTTATTCAGCTTTAGCAAAGAAGTGTGTACGGAACCTCCTGATGTTTCCCTCTACATACGGCTGTGAGCAGGGATTCTCAGCACTGTGCTTGATTAACAACAAGTTACGTTCACGTCTCGCAGTCAAAGGCCACATAAGAGTGGCTCTCTCAAAAGACTGTGCCAAGGATTGACTTGTTGGTAGCAAAGAAACAGGCATAACCCTCTCACTGAATTAGTATATACTTGTATTTTAATGCAGTCAGACACACTAACTTCCCTATGAGTGAGTAACTAGTTACTAATAACTAGTTGTGAGGCTTAACAATCAGCATTAGTTTGCAGTCATTGGAACACAATGCCTTCTTAATACTATTCTTTTATTTTTTTCATGCTAGTGACGCTGGTCACCCACACAGTAATTTCCCCATGAGTAACTAGTTATAAGTTGTGTATAGCACCACTACCTCACAGTCACAGTTATTGTGAAAATGTGTCTGATTTAGTTCTATTTTATTATTTTATATGCTGTTCACACACACAGTGACTTACCTATCACTGTTACTAGTTACAAGTTGTAACTAGCTTCAAGCAACACTAGTTCACTGCTACAATGATCGAAAACTGTCTGATACAGTTCTGTTTTAGTAAATGTTGCATGCTAGCAGCCAGTCACACAGTGTTTCCCTGTGAAGTACTAGTTCCTATCAACACTACCTCATTAATTGAAAATTTTGTCTGCTCCACATAATAACACAATTTAAGCTTAATAAACTAAGTAAAAAACCCTTATTTCTTTTTACCCTTCCTGATGCTGCATTGTTGGTAAGGGGTACATGATCAGTACTGAAAGACTTCAAGGGGTACATAAGATTAAAAGGTTGAGAACCCTTTTTATATATATATATATATATATATATATATATATATATATATATATATATATATATATATATATATATATATATACTAGCTGATCAACCTGGTGAAAAGGTTGGGAAAAGGTGACAGTGTCGTACAGACTTCCACAATGAACAGAAATAGTCAGACTCGGTAACAACACCCAGTAATAATTCAGATGGAAAGTTATAATCCAAGGGGATAAACAAAATTAAGAAAATTGAGACAAGCATTCTAAATTAAACCCCCTACAAGAGATTATTAATTTTTGAGAAAAATAAGACAGTTCCTACGCTAATGCGCGATCGGGACGTGTCTAGTTGGCGGGAAAGTCGCAATTACGCATCATTGAATATTAATTAACTGAGCACCTGTGAGGGTGGATCTCATTTTTCCTAAGTAACGTCATCAGTAATCTGTAAGTATGTGAAATTTGAGCCTTGTTGGATAAGGCATTCTAATAAATAAATTGACACAGCTGGAGCACCTTTCCCGCCCTCCTCGAACGACTATAAAGAGTGGGAGCAGGCTCAGATGACTGACTTTCCGATCCAGTGCATCATAGGGGTAACTTGTAAATAGTAAAGACTGAGAGGTTCTTTGTTAATATCACCCGACCTATGGTACAGCAATTAAGGTAGGATAAGTAATTGAATTTTGTAAATGCATCTACCGAGGTTTAGTTTCTAAATTATTTCAAACCGGTAGTAAATATCAAGGTAATTAACATTTTGAATGGCTTAACGAAGCCTGTGTCGGCTTCATGTGTGCAGTGTGATTCGTTTGATATTTGAGATATAATTTAGCTGGGGGAATTCCATTATTCATGCATTTATTAGTGATGGGTATTTCTATGTAAATAATTGTGTAAATAAAGTACTTATAAGTCAACATTTTAAAAACTGTTGTCTCATAAAGCCTTCCCTAGGTTGCAGACGTTCTCTTCATCCTTCGCAATCCTATAGCTAATAACATCAGCAAGAAACAGTGTTCTGTGATTGAATTTTCACAACAGGACCCTTTGATGAATTGTACAGTATATACCCTCCATGAACATAAGAATGCCGCAGCAGTGATCGTATCAAGTCATATTTAAATGCAAATATCACACAGGAACTAACTGCCTCCGCATCAGCAAAAGCCTGTACTAACCCTAGACTTCCTCTCTCTCTCTCTCTCTCTCTCTCTCTCTCTCTCTCTCTCTCTCTCTCTCTCTCTCTCTCTCTCTCTCTCTCTCTCTCTCTCACTCTCAGTCAGATCAGAATATAACAGTATGATTTCACAACAATAACGAAAAGACAACCACTACTGATAAAAGACATGTCAGTAGGTCTAGAAGTGTGGCTTGGGCATTTGCATAACTTTGTAAAGTCCCCGCTCAATGGGTTTTCTCTAGTGAACCTCCCGTTTTCTACGGTGCCTTTTTCCGTGACCTTAGGTCGGGGTACCTAGCCATGTTTTATTTATGTAAATGTGCATTTATTACTTACTCATTTGTGCCCTTTTGTATTGTACATGTGTCAGAGCATTATTGTGTCTAATCTGTTAAGTTTATTTGTCACGTTATCTGTATTTACCTGTCCTGTTTCATATTGAGAACAATTGACCTTGGGTCACCTGTATGTCCTTGTATGCCTTTGTACTGACGTCTGCATGCTGCTTTATAAGCGGCCTGCTCCCTTAATAAACTAGCAGTCAATGTCTACCTGCTCTCTCTTTTGCACCCTCTCACAACTTCAGCTGACCAGGGACCATTCAGTCGCCTGATTATCACCCCGTTTTCAAGACTGGCATGCGATCGTTATCACATAAAACCAAGATGGTAGGCTGTCAGCTTGACAAATAGCTTCAGTATATCCATAAGTTATTAAGATACAGTGCCCGTTGGCTGAATAAATATTAAATTATTATCACGATGGTAATTTTAGACACCGTAAAGAGAGCTGCAACTGTTTTCAGTTTCCTGTGCATGTTAACGAACGCGTTATAGTTTCCTCTCATGTCTCTGAGGGAAGTGTAGGCCCATTATCAAAATTGTATATAGGTTTTCAATGTTGATTTCATCGAGGTAATAAACAATTATATTAATAATTATCATAAATTATGATAAAAATTCACATAAATTCTGATCAAAATTTGATGTTATAGGGGATTTATTGTTGCAGGTTAATCATATGTCTGACAGTGCCTTGAGGAAACCGGGAGAGCTCAGGCGAAAAGTGACCATTAACCCATAAAGCACCTGAAGGAAAAACCTGACAGGATTGGTAAAAAAGAAGTTTCATTCAATTTGTCTGTGTTTGATGTCTGTAATGGGGACAGGGGTTTAATTATAAACTTTCTGGGGTCCAATCCGTCACTGCCCAAGAAAACTTTGAAGAACTCAGAAAAATTTTCCTACATCTCCTTTTAATTATTTTGTCGTATGTCTGTTATCATTGAAAATGCCTCTCTTTCCTGTGATTAACAATTCTGTCTTGAATTCATTGCTTTAAATAAACATGATATACACATATATACATATAGCCTGACACTTATCTGATTAAAATGATGAGAGAGAGAGAGAGAGAGAGAGAGAGAGAGAAAATAAGAATGATTGACTTGCAGTGGCAAATATTCTTGTTTTTTTCTAGTATGACTTAATGTTTAACCCTATTCATAAAGGAAATTTATAAATGAATTTACTGGCAATAGTTAAAACTTCATAGATAGATTTCGCTTCAAATTGTTGGAGCGACGCCTTGAAAGAGAGAGAGAGAGTTTGGTGGAGGTGGTTGCACAATGTTGGTACTGTTGGTGTGTGTGGTGGCAGTGTTGCCAAAGTACCTGATAATTAATTTCAAACCTCATTAAACCGACTTTACAACGAAATACGCCTCCGTAATGTCATGAAGCAGTTGCTATAGCAAATTCCAAAGGTAAAAAGGAAGAAGAAACAAACAAATTAATGACAGCGCCTGGAAGAAAACTTGGAGCGATCAGGCTAAAAGTGACCATTGACCCATAAAGCACTCAAAGGAAAACCTGATGGAATTGGTAAAAATGAAAATTTTGTTCAATTTGGGGTCACATAGGGGAGGCATGCCAAATTTTGTCTGGGTCTGTCAAGTGGTTTGGATCTCTATAGCAGACAAACATACAAACATTCACTTTTATATATATGTATATATATATATATATATATATATATATATATATATATATATATATATATATATATATATATATATATATATATATATATATATAAAATGTGACAGCCCGCCATCTAGTGTATGCAAAACTCACTGCATATGTATATTTGTAAATACCTCTAAGTTTCTACTTTAAAATCCCTGTTCTCTCACTCTCATTGAAATTACCTTGTTTTCCTTCCTCTTCCTGTAGGGGAGAGGAGTTTCAGCTCTTATTGTGCACATAACTATTTTGTCAGTGATCATATTATTATTATTATTATTCGTGTATTTGCATTTTGGTGTTATTCATTATTTCTTATTATTTTAATAGTGGCAAGTTGTAAAAAGTTTATTCACGATTTGAAAAGTGGAGCAGTGTGCAGTGTTGTTCTGAGAGTAATAATTATACATAAAGGACTGAAACAGATATATTATATTTTTTTTGGTGATATACTTTTTTAAATATGTAAGCTGTTGTGGTGTACTGCAGGTCACCATTTTTTTAGCCTTTGTCACCAAGGTTAGGTACACTTCACTGCTTGGCATCCTGGTTTGACAGTGGAATATAAGAATTTTGCCCTGGTCAAATTGGGGTCCGTTACAATATATATATATATATATATATATATATATATATATATATATATATATATATATATATATATATATATATATAATATATATATATATATATATATATATATATAATTTTCTGACTCATATTTAGATCGAACCCCAGTCTCTCAAATGAAAGGCCATGGTGTTACCAAATGACCCACACAGGTCATAAAAGAAGTTGGAACCTATGTATTTCTGTGAAAAACATGCCCATGTGTTCATTCGTCTCGTCATAGTCACACTGAAGGGGTAATCTGAATGAAATGCTAGCAATTGACTCATTGGTTGGTCAAGAAGTTAGGTAAAATTCGATGTTATGTTAGGCAGCAGTCTGCCCACGAAAAACTTCAGGTATAGAAGTACAAAGGTTTTAACTTACTTTTTGACCTGTGTGGGCCAATTGGTAGCCCCTGATCTTCCATTTGAGAGACTGGGGTTCGATTCCAATGTGAGACAAAAATTTATTTCTGTGAAATATGTGCTCATGCATTCGTTAGTTCCACACACACACACACATATATATAGTAGTATATATATATATATATATATATATATATATATATATATATATATATATATATATATATATATATATATATATATATATATAAATATGTATATATATATTTATGTATATATATACACATATATGTACACACACACATATGTATATGTATATATATATATATATATATATATATATATATATATATATATATATATATATATATATACATACATACCGGGTGTTTCGAAATTAGAGCCCCCCCTCCCTCCACAGAACAAATGGAAAGTTATGAAGTTTTCTGCTATAGACTATCTCCAAGTACATTATTTTAAATTCCTATTAAGCTATTTTTCATTTTACATTTCTTGTATTTTCAGACTGAGTGACGGAGTTAGATAACAGCCATGGCTAACGACTTGGAGGAAATCAGATGGATTGACCGAATCCGGGCTATAACCTTCAGTGAGGCCAGGGATGCTGGCGCATCCTTCATTTTACGTTCCTGGATAGCTAAATACATTAAAAGAGATGAATCCTTTGTTAAAAGAAACTGGAACAAAAATCCATATGACTGTCATCGCGAAAAGAGTGAGAATCTTGGAAGGCCTGAAGTCCTTTCTCAGGAGTCAAAAGACATCATAGCTGAGGCAGTGGGTAGACCAAGAAAGTCTTTACGCTTGGCGCTTGAAGTAGAAACAAAAAGGGGAAAGAAGAGAAGTTATGGTGCTGTACATCGTGAGTTGAAAAAAATCTGGTATCAAGCCATTTCATGTTATCAGCAAGCCCAACATCACTCAGCGACAGAGAGAAGACCGTGCATGGTTTTGTGGTTCATTTCTTAAAGACTGGGATGAAGCTGACTTTCTCCATGTTGCCGCATCAGATGAATTCTTCATTTACACAGTCAAGAAGCCAAATCATAAAAATGACATCATTTGGGCTCAAAGATGGATGATATCAGCGATGACGTGCGCTATCGCCAAGTTGTGAAATTTCCTGAATGTTTGGGAATTTTTCTGTTTCACAGCCAAACGGTTAATGTGGATCATCAAAGAAAAAGGACAGCCATGGAATGGCGAATACTTCAGAGAAACTGTGCTTACTGGTGGAGTATTTCCTTTCCTCAAAGATCCTGAAAATCTGTTATCTGTTGAAGAAGTCACATTTATGCATGATAAGGCACCATGTTTCAAGGCTCTTCAGACACAGGAGTTACTTCGAAACAGTGGTATCGATTTCTTCTTGTCAAGTGAATTTCCAGGTAGCTCCCCTGACCGTAATGTGTGTGAAAACATTGGTAGTATCTTGAAGGATCGTGCTGAAGCGGTCACAGTGAACTACGACCTGCGAAGAGAGGTGACCGAAGTGCTCAGGGAAATTGAGTTTGAGTCTCAGCTGTTTTGCGATTTGCTGAAGTCATACCCCTCAAGAATGCAGGCTGTGGTACAGGCAGATGGAGGCCACACAAAATATTAAAAACTCAGAGAGAAACTTAAATAAATACCTGTTCTGAATTACTTTTGTTTTTTCCATATCAATTTTAGTTTATGCTGTAGAGGGGAGGAGGCTCTAATTTCTGAAACACCCTGTGTGTATGTATATATATATATATATATATATATATATATATATATATATATATATATATATATATATATATATATATATATATATATATATATATATATATATATATATATATATATATATATATATATATATATATATATATATACCCTTCATTTTGCGGACATCGGGCATCACTTCTCTCAGGTCAGTAATGTTAACTAAGCATTTCTTGAATCACTGCCTAATGTTGTTTGAAGGATACAGCTACTGGAGGGCCAGTAATATCGTCTAAGCATTTCTCTAATCACTGCTCTTAGCTAAGCATTTCTGGAATCACTGCCATTAAACTAAGTGTTTCTTAAATCACTGCCATAAACTAACTGCACACTCGTCGCGAGATCGCTCTCTCTCCCAGGGTCTCTGTTACAGTCTCGAATGTCAGTAATCATCAGCATCTCTCTAATTGATGGAAATGTCATTCAAATGTCTTTCTGATCACTGCCAAGTGTCGTCAAAAGTCATGCACACTCTCGATACCCACGATGCCTGTTACACACACACACACACACACACACACACACACACATATATATATATATATATATATATATATATATATATATATATATGTTAAATGGCCCTATCCCCAGGTCAAATAGGGTCATCTTTTATTGCTGTATCTGTTTTAAGAACAGAATCAGTCATCTTACTTTCCTAAGACGCTCTGGTAGCGATGGCTCATCCTGGGTCAGCAAATCTCTTCTCCCTCGTCGACTTCTCCCACTGTATCTATCTTAAAACAAATGCCTACTGGAATTAAACACTGACGTACAAAACTAGACTTTATTTGCAGATTTAACGAAAGTGATTCAGCAAAAGCTACGATCATGAAATGGAGTGAATTCCACCCCCTACAAATGGAAAACATCACTAGAGGAAATTCTGATTCACAGATATTCAGGTTATCAATTCTAAACCAGCTAATACTAGTGACTAACACTCTGGTCACCAAATAAAGTAATAAGGTCATAGTTATTCTAGACCACAATAATTATTGTTGCCAATAGTATGTAAAGAATAAACACCACTTCCAAAATATTCCTCCTCTCAAGACGAACCCAGAATTCCTGTTGAAAGAAGCATATCATATATTAAAACCTGAAATGGTGTTAAATGTCATTCCTATTCAAAACAGAAAAATGAACACTGGAGACACAGAACAGGAAAATGCATAAGGGAGACACAGCGGGGTTTCACTGCAGCATTGTTAGGTGTTTCCACAAAAATGTCTGGAAAAGATATAAGTGTTCATGAATCTTGGTACTCACTTTCTGTGGCGACAAATAACAGATTTTCCAGTGGCGATCTTCCGACACTTCACCACTGACCAAAATACCATCTGTTCCCCTGTTCATATACCATCCACAAGTGCAACACACATACGCACTCACACAATCATTTCTTCAGGAAATGTGACGACCTCGGGTCAATGTTCGATCACGCGGTCTCCATGAACTTAAATCATGATCAAATAGTTCTCCGTATCCAACTCTGCAAACCTGCAACGTTGACACAAATGCATCTGCAGCAGAAGTACACTGACAGGCCAGCACATAGTTCTCCACTGCTGTCCAAAGTCAACCAAGACTTAATAGGATCTCTGACCACCTGCCACTGGGCGTCCCCTCCCAGGTACGATAACTGTCCAATTGAAAGTTCAGTAAGGGCCAGCTCCAAAGTCAGAGCAAAAGATATGCACTAGCTACGAAAATTATACGTCTCGTATGCGTGATTGTTATTCCAATAACTGTTCATTATAGAATGCATCAATTGAAATCATGCATTCTTGATGGTCTAAATATTCTGGATGGCTTGCAACTGTACAAGCCCATGCTTCTCTTCACATCTTGAATTTCTGGTGATCCAACTACGCTGAACGGCCTGCGACTGAGCAAGCCCATGCTGAATGCGGCGTCCATGAATCCTTTGCACCACGCAGATGCCTCCCAGCAACGACGGCGATTTGTAGACGTCCTGCCCGACATCTCTCCAAAAACCCTGGATCCTCTCATGAAGACGCAGACGTAGAAACCTGCAGGTGTTCTGTAGACGGCGCCCACATTTAACTTCTATCAGTTGAGGCCCATAGAAGTCATTCATAAGGCTCTGCTGCGAGGAAGTGGTGTATAACATAAGTTGGTCATGTCAACAGTCAACCCAAAAGGTACCCAGTCTACTCACTATGCCATACTGTTACTGAACCATTAAAACTACTAGGGATAAGGCCATATGATAAAACTGTGAAACAAATCCAAGTTGTTAACTGGAATTTCCACAATCAACCCTCTGCCAGGTACACTAACTTCAAGATACTACCCATCCAAATTCTTCCCAGTAAAAATTACATGAGAACCCTACCAATATACCGAATTCATTAATGGCAATTCTAAACATCTGAGAGGTAAAATATCTCGTAAAGTCATCAAAGTTTTACCCTGGTTAGCAAATACTGTCGATACCTGCTCAATTCTCAGCAAAATAGCAATTGATATACCAGCAATTGCTCCTATGATAATAACAACTACAATTACCAGTGGCACAGCCCTCTTACTCCTAGAAGAGAACTGAAAAATCTAAATATGGAAGTCATATTAAAGTCTTCCTAATCCTATCCTAAACCCTAACTGATTTACCCAAACCCGTAACAGATCGGACAAATCCCGTCCAGTATACTAATTACCACCCCCCCCCCCAACAACAACAAAAATTCCTAAGTGAGAAAACTTTATTCTGTAACTCTATAGCCAAAGATATTGCGTCAGACGACTACTACACATCATAATATTCTTACATAAAGTCATGTGAATACGAGACCTCGGCGTAAAAAACAAAAGAAAGAACCTGTAAGATACCCGATCTCGAAATGGGAAAGAGAAAAAAAATAAACAAACAAAAAGAAATTCATATATCTATAAAACCCTATGGTATTCTGCACTTAATTTTAACTAAGTATTGCAACACATAAGAGCAAAAACTAAACTTGGATAATTAAAGATTTGTATAACTCTATGGACCAGCGTCTTCCCCAGTTAAAAAACTACAAGTTACTCCCATTTAAAACCCATTAAAAAAACAAAGAGAGAAAAAAAAGAGAAAACAATGATCATACCCACAGTACAACCCAGGAATTACCCCTAAGATTCCCGTTAACCTGTCTTTTTTAATTTTAGATATGTGTCAAACGAGACACACCCGCATTCTCCTCTAGAACAACAAATCTATTCCCCTCCTTTACTTCCACAACTCGAAAAGGACCTTCAGATTTAGGACCTAGCTTATAGTTCAACTGATTCCTGACATTTATTTTCACAAAAACCCTATCTCCTACAGCAACTTTAACTCTATCTGGCTTTGCATTGCTCCTATCTACCATGTCCTGAGTTTTAATTTCAAGATTCTTAGCAAGACGGGCATATCTCTCTTTAGCCATGGAAACAAGCGCCCTGATCATTTCATCACCCGATGGAATAGGCAACAAATCGAACGCACTCCTTGCTGGGTAACCAAACAGCAGCGCCTCATTGGGAAACATTCCAGTGGCACTACTAACCATTGTATTTATACTATGCTGCACCTGTGGAATATATCGATCCCAATTTACATCACTCCCCCCTACGGTCATTCGAAGAGCTTCAAATGATCTTCCTATTTGCCCGTTCACACAGCCCATTAGCTTCTGGTCTATAGGGAATAATAGTGACCTTCCGAATGCCCATTACATCCACAAGACAGTCTAATGTCTTATTCACAAATTCTCTACCATTATCTGAAATCAGAACTCAGGAACTCCATAACGGCAAATATACCCGTTAAAGAATGGGATTGCCGCCTCTTCCGCTGTTTTATGCTTTAACGGAAAAATCTCTACGAACCTAGTTAATTCGTCAACAACCTCCAACAGGTGCCTGTGGCCATAACTAGATTCACAGAAATTGCTCAAAAGATCCATATGGATCCGGATAAAGGTCTGCTAGGAATCGGGAATGAACCCAGTTTACAAGAAACGACCCTTGATGGCTTACACGCATTACAAACTGAACAACTTCTCACAAAGTCTTCGACTGACGTGAGCATATTTTTCCAAGAGAATTGTCCCCGTATATTCTGATACATTTTCCTAATCCCCTAATGCGGACTGCCAGACCTACCGTGGACAATATCTAGCACCGTAGGTACTAAACTCCTAAGAACAACTCATAATTCATCAAATTAATAGAGGCGCCTGTGTCTATAAAACCCTTTACATCTATCCCATGCACAGACCGTTTGACAACTGGTTTCGACCTTGAGGGTTCCCCCAGAAGTCCTATTTCCCAAGAAACACCCATCCAGTTTTCCTTTACAACTGATCGGCCTTTAGACAATGCTCACCGATCACAAGATCCCCTCGAAAAATTCGCGTGAGGAACTTTCTTATCTGAGCTACTAAAACTGAAATGCAGGCCTACCATTATACTGTCTCCGAGACGGACAGGACTGCCAAGGATGACCATAATTCTTACAACTGCCACAGCATTTAACACGGCAAAATCTCTTAATGTGCCCCCGCATATTACAATGAAAGCAATTAACCCGTGGAGTCCGAGAACTCAAGCCAACCATCGACCTTTGGCTGTTCTGACTTTCATAAAAATCCTTCAAACCGCAGACTGAATCTCCGCGTCCTACGCAACCATAGGCTGACGTTTGGAATCTCTGATCACCATTTCCTCTCCTCAGTTTTGCAACTTTCTTCTTCGTAAATAAATTTGTTAACTTATTCTTGGCTGATCACAAATGCAAAATTTCCCAAGTCCCGTGAAAGGACACCCCTTACAGAAAAACACAAGAAAAAACAATTTCCCCTGAAAGAATTCCCACACAACAAGAAACCCAGAATGTTAATTTCCTTTACTCTAACAATTAATTCCCAAAAATCAAAAGAAAGTACTAATCAAACCCACAATTAAAGCCAAAGTTAATTAAACCCACAACTAAATACAAAATTAATTAACCCCACAAATAAATTCAAAATTAACTAACCCCACAATTAAATCCAAAGGCCCATGAAAAAAAAAAAAATAGGCGGGCAGGGCACACAGCTGATTTGCAAAGATCAACTTAGTGTCTTCAAGGGCAAAAAAAAAAAAAAAAAAAAAAAAACAACACTCACTCTCCCCTCAAGTAAAGAGAATGGGAATCTACCATCACGTATAATAATATAATAATAATAATAATAATAATGAGCTTTACTTCAGCCCAGGACCATATACATGGAATATACAAATACAATACGCACAATCTAGATACATAAGGTAACATGATAACAATAATTATCGACAGTATCCACACAGTTGCTGAAGAAGTAGAAAAAAAAATAGAATGCATGATAACGGTAATGACAGTAATTATATGGAGAATGATAGAAAGAATGAAAATAACAATAAAAACATTACAGATTGCAGACGATTAATTTCCATCTGGGGACTTTAGGTGGTTACAGAAGCCAGGTCCAGAAGGCTAAATACGAATATTGAAAATTGCAAAACTCTTCAGTGATATTAATTACAGCAATAAAAAAAGTAAAAATACCAAAAATAACAAGAAACGGAGAAATATAAAAATAAAAAAAAATAATAATAATAATGATAATGACAGATTCTGAAGATGATACTTCATAACTGCAAAAATAGAGAATTAGTCATTCAAGGAACAGACTCCTCATTATTCCATCTTTCCCACAATTTAGATCGCCTTCTTGCCTCACTGCTTAAAATGCTTTATATGAGCGAATTGCTGCTGTTTCTCAGTCAGGTGATCAGACAGGACATTGTTCGCCTCTAATGATTTTCAAATTATCCAGGCGGTTTCTGTGAATATCTGCGTGGCTGAGTGATAGTAGGTGTGTTTATGAGGCGTCTCAGAATGTCATTGTGAACAACAGTGATACGTCTCATGGTCTCTCGGGTATAGTTCGTCCAAGGGGAACAACCATATATACTGTAGCAATCCGAGCGGAAGAGTAGCAGTTTCGTTTCTCGGTGACAGAAGGCAAACCTCTTTGCAATCATGTTGCCAGTTGCATGTAGTTTGCGACGCCTCTGTTCTATGTCTGCCGTATCTTTTAGGTCGTCCATGATAATGTGTCCCAAATACTGAAACTCATGCACGAATTCCCGACGATGAATATGCAGAAGCGATCTCGGGAGCAGCGACATACACTGGGTCTTGGTCTCATTGTATAGGATATCAAGTTCCTCTGCATATTGGCGGCAGGTGTCGTTGAGTCGCTGAAGACCTCGCACTGATGGGGAAATCAGAGCCATATCATCAGCGTAACAGAGGTTGTTTATTGCTGTTTCGTTGATAGTGCATCCGATTGGGAGTGAATTCAATTTGACATTCAGGGAATCTGTGTACATGTTAAACAGGTATGGAGAGAGAATGCCCCCTTGCCGGAGCCCGTTTAGGGAGCCGAAGGTGTACAACAATACGTTACCCCATTTGACACAGAATTGCTATGTAGAGAACCAACAACATAAAATGCCAATTAGATATAGAGGTGTGCCTCGTTTGTGCAGCTTCAGGGAGAGCTTCAGGTAATTTACTCTGTCAAATGCTTTTCTTACATCTACAAAGCATAGGAAAACAGGAGAAGCTGATGATAGGTAATAGTTCAGCAATTCTTTCAGGATGTAGATGCAAGTGTCGGTTGAGGGTTTGCTTTAAAAACGAACTGGTTGTCAGTAGTGTGTAGAAAGGGGAGAAGTCTCACTAGAAGAACGGACTCAAGTATCTTCGACGCAATTGTAGTAACTGCAATCGGGCGATAGTTGCCAGGGCCAGCTGCATCCTTTAGCTTGTTTTTTATTAATGGTATTAAGTGAACTAAGAGTAGGAGTCTGGGAGGAACTGGTGAATTATGCACACATTGAACAGAGCAGCTAGCAAAATGTAAATTATCGGATGGCAGAATTTGAAAGCTTCAGCAGGCAGTCCATCGCAGCCGGGCGATTTATCATTAGGTAGGTTGTTTATGGCATCGCTGATGTTACCTGGCGTAATACGATCGGCGAAATGAAACTGAATATTATCAGTAAGGAGGTTATTTACATCACTGCGGGAGTCTTGATCGTTTATGGAATTCAGGATAGTGCTGAAGTGATCGCCCCACATTCTTGCGATGGCCTCGTCACCGACGGCGTCTCCTACTTTCTGTGATAGCTTTTTAGTTTAGGGATTTAGGGATCGAATGTCCTTCCAAAGACGGGGGTAATCGCTGGATTCTAATTTTCTAGACACTGCATCAGCTCCTAGTTGCTTTTCATTCAGTCTGCAATGCTTAAGGGCAAGTTTGAACTGCGCTCTCACCTGCCTCATTAGCAGTGCAACGTGTCCTTCCCTCGGGCTACCATTTTTCCTCCACAGCAGAAACATTTCTCGTGAATGTGTATAAAGATCTTTAACAAGTCACATTCTATCCAGGTACATTACGAGAGTTGCCTTGACGAGATCTAAAGGTATCCCTGCCAAAGGCGAGCATAGCGGAAATTATATTCGAATAGAATTCTTTCAGATCTCTCCTGTGATGATCGTTTCTACATTTTGGGTTAGTGCACAGAAAGGCATCTGCTGGTTGAGCTATTGACCGCAGCCTGGTTTCCGTGGTTTCCCTAAAGGATCTGGTTTTCTGTTGGTTTTTAAAATCCCAGTTAACAGCAGGTGGGCGATCAGTTAGGGGGTTCTTGTTTTGAGGTTCTTTCAACAGTTATGTATCTGGTCTTTTACTGAGTTTCATTTTCTTTTCTTAAGTGCAATTCTCACAAAGACCTGACTTAATTAGTACAGTGTGTAATTTTAACGTAAGCCTCCGACACTAGTTAATTTGGCACCATATGTGTGACACTCGATTATCCCGAAATAGCCAATTTTCCCTATGTAACCGCTTGCATTCTCAATTGCAGACGATGTTGCTTGCTGTGGAAACATCTGTTTCTCTTGTGCACCTTGCCATGGCATAGCCACAGCGCCCCTTTCAAGAGGATTAACCCCTAGATCTTCAGTATTTTAACAATGCTGTAATATTTGATCACTAAGCAGAACTTTGTGTTACCTGCCTATCATTTCCCCATTCTTCTGATTCAGATGTTTAATGTAAATATATTCCAGTTAGATTAAACCCAAGTGTTTATCTGCAACAGTTCCTAGTTGAAGTAAGGCCTTCAGCCCAACTGTTTTCTTTATGAGTTTCTACCTGACTTAGCAATTGGAGGCAGAACCTATAATTGTTATGGTAAGTCCCCTGTCCGTCAGCTAGACCTAGAAGTTGATCCTTGGGCCAGAATATATATATATATATATATATATATATATATATATATATATATATATATATATATATATATATATACAACAAAGGGCATCAGTAGGAGACGTCTTGCAGCCTTTCACTATTTATTTGACAACGTTTCGAGGCCAAGCTTCTTCATCAGGCTGAAATATACAAACATTAAATAATATAAAATTGACTCGACTAATTATAAAAGGTAATTTATTTAAAAAAGAAACTAAAAACTGAGAGGGAAATGTTAAGTACCTTTTAAGGTACTTAAAATGGACATATATATATATATATATATATATATATATATATATATATATATATATATATATATATATATATATATATATATATATATATATATATATATATATACAACAAAGGGCATCAGTAGGAGACGTCTTGCAGCCTTTCACTATTTATTTGACAACGTTTCGAGGCCAAGCTTCTTCATCAGGCTGAAATATACAAACATTAAATAATATAAAATTGACTCGACTAATTATAAAAGGTAATTTATTTAAAAAGAAACTAAAAAACTGAGAGGGAAATGTTAAGTACCTTTTAAGGAATAAGAAGGAAGACGATTGACAGTCACAAGACACGTAGGTTAAAAGTACCTTGAAAGGTAGTTAGCATTTACCTTTTAGTTTTTTAGTTTGTTTTTAAATAAATGATCTTTTGTAATTAGTCGAGTCAATTTTATATTATTTAATGTTTGTGTATTTCAGCCTTATGATGCGGCTTGGCCTCGAAACGTTGTCAAATAAATAGATGAAATGCTGCAAGACGTCTTCTTCTGATGCCCTTTGCTGTATTTTCTGCCAATGGCCGATGTTCTGGAAGTATATAAATACATACACACACACACACACACACACACACACACACACACACACACACATATATATATATATATATATATATATATATATATATATATATATATATATATATAAATCATGGTAGGGTGCAACTTATTCCTCAGAGGACTTAGGATATGTTCAAATGAGTACCTGGATAAAGAATTTAACACGATCCGCCAACACCTAACGCAACTGCTATATCCACCACACATTATCGAGAGGGCTATTAACAAAGCAAATAAAATATACTATAGGGGTCCCACTCACAACAGACAAATAGATTTCAACAACAAAATAAAGCTTCCGTACAATGAAAACATCCAAAAGGCCTCCGAACAACTCAGGCCTAACAATCCTTTCATTTTCCATTATCCCAAATCCATCAGGAGTTCGCTCGTTAACGTATACTTAAATAACAAAAGGGAAGAAGCCGGAGTTTACAAGATACCGTAGTAATTGTCAGGACATCTACGTAGGCGAGACAGGTAGATCGCTCTCGCAAAGAATAACAAAGCACAAAAAGATCAGTACGTTACGCCGGAGAGTTCGGGAATTTTCCTACATATCAGAAATACAGGGCATGTCATTAACTGGAGTGGGGCGGAGTTGGTTTTCAAAAGTAGCTGTCCGTACAAAAGAAGGATGCTGGAATCTGCTATCATCAATCAAACCAACAATATGAACCTGTCAGGAGGACATTGGAAATCGGATGACATCGACACCTTAATCCTCAAACCCCTCCTGAGGAAGATGACCCAAGAAACGCGACCGCTAGATCCATCGCCAAACGGGAGCTAATGAGGCCAAAAACCACTAGGGAATTTGGTCATTCTCCTCCTTCTTAAGAAACGCCACCTCCATAACATCGGAGGCCTAGGGCCACACCTTTATGTTTTTGTATATATACCATTGTAACTTTCCACCTGTCCATATTCTACCAGTGAACAGGGGCACAGAAGCTAGTGCCCGAAATATATGGTTTCAACGTTTAAATAGTGTTTTATGGGCCTTCTTATATTCATATTACACTGTAGTATTACAGGAAAAGACATTCATATATATATATATATATATATATATATATATATATATACATATATATATATATATATATATATATATATATATATATATATATATACTGACAGGACCTCATTAAAACTGGATGGTATCTAGTGGAGATATTTATTCAGGAAAATTTACAGAAGTTACAGGCTTTCTAGGACTAATAGTTCTCATCGTCAAGTATCCGTAGAATGACCAGACACGCAGTGCAGCTGTATTTATATGTGTATGGGGGAGTAGATTAAAAACCTTGTTTTTCCAATTCCATATGCTGGCTTCTTTGATCCTTTGATTACCCTCCTTCTCCTGTGTGGCCCTGCCCTCGTTACCTTGGCCTTTCTCTACCTGCGGCCTCTTGTGGGTGTGCGGGGTCCATGTGATCCCTTATGTTTTTGTGTACTCTTGTCTATTATGGTGTATACAATTTTTTTTGATAGGTTATCTTCAAATCTGTTTCCAAAATCAAAAACAGGAAATGGATGTTCATCAGTGTCCCTTTCTCGTATCTTATCTAGCGATTTCAGTGCCACACAGTCTGCTATGCATTTCTTGAGGAACTGGGTTCTGTTGTCTGTCATCACTATCCTTCTTCTCACTTTCTCATAAGTTCTTACTTCCAGCATAGCTCTCCCTCCATACATTCTTTTAAATCTCCTGAACCAATCCATCTCGAGGTCAGATAAATTAACTTTAGCACTTACACAATTGTTCTGTGCATTAATAGAATTACTGATAGGACCTCATTAAAACTGGATGGTATCTAGTGGAGATTAAAGAAGCCAGCATACAGAATTGGAAAAACAAGGTTTTTCCAATTCCACTCCCCCATACACATAAAAATACAGCTGGACTATGTGCCCGGTCATTCTATGGATACTTGACAATGAGGACTCTTAGTCCTAGAAAGCTTGCAACTTTCGTAACTTTTTATGAATACCACCCAGTTTTAATTCTATTAATGCACAGAACAATTGTGTAAGTGATAAAGTTAATTTATCTGACTTCGAGATGGATTGGTTCAGAAGATTTAAAAGAACGTATGGAGGGAGAGCCATTCTGGAAGTAAGAACTTATGAGAAAGTGAGAAGAAGGATAGTGGTGACAGACAACAGAACCAGGTTCCTCAAGAAATGCATAGCAGACTGTGTGGCACCGAAATTGCTGGATAAGATACGAGATAGAGACACTGATGAACATCTTTTTCCTGTTTTAGTTTTCTGTAAAACAAAACTCTTGTGACAACTTTGTCTGTCTGTCTGCACTTTTTCTGTCAACCCTCAGATCTTAAAAACTACAAAGGCTAGAGGGCTGCAAATTGGTGTTGGTCATCCATCCCCCAATCATTAAAAATACCAAATTGCAACCCTCTAGTCTCAGTTGTCTTTATTTTATTTAAGGTTGAAGTTAGCCATAATCATACTTCTGGCACCACCATAGATACCAACAACACACGCCACCAATGCACCGTGGCTGAGTGTCATGGGCCATGGCTAAGAATTACATGGGCCATGGCTGACACCACCAGACCATGGCTGAGTTTCTTGGGCCGCAGTGGTAAAGAAAATTTGATTGTGACGAAGAAACTTTGGCACATTTTTTACTTGTTTGATGTTGGAAATGGATTTGAAGATAGCCTATCAAGAAAAATCATATACACCATAATAGAAAAGAGTACACACAAAAACACAAGAGATTACATGGCCCATGCACACCCACAAGAAGCCGCAGGTAGAGAAAGGCCAAGGTCATGAGGGCAGGGCCACACAGAAGAAGGAGGTAATCAAAGGATCAAAGAAGCCAGCATATGGAATTTGAAAAACAAGCGTTTTAACCCACTCGCCCATACACATAATACAGCTGGACTATGTGTCCAGTCATTTACGGATACTTGACAATGAGGACTGTTAGTCCTAGAAAGCTTGTAACTTCTGTAACTTTTCCTGAATAAATATCTCTGCTAGATACCATCCAGTTTTAATTAGGTCCTGTCAGTAATTGTATTAATGCATAGAACAACTGCAGGTGATAAAGTTATGTATATATATATATATATATATATATATATATATATATATATATATATATGTATATATATATATATATATATATATATATATATATATATATATATATATATATGTGTGTGTGTGTGTGTGTGCATGTGGCAGTGATTAAAGAAATGCTTAGTTGGCATCACTGACCCAAGAAAAGCGATGTTCGATGTTCGCAATCTGAAGGGTAAATCAACCATGACGCGTCTGGCAATTGGACTAAGGGCAACTGGGGATGTATATGTATGATGATTATACCTGTATGAAACCAGAATATGTATACTAAATGATGAAACTGTGTTGTCATTCAAAATGTGACGTGTTTGTGATGCCATGTACTTCTAATCGTGCTTACAAGAAACTCGGAGTGAAAGGACAGAGAGCATAAGGAGAGTTCATTGCAAGATTTATAGTATCATTCTCTCTCAGACTGGGGAAAACTCCCACAGACATCAGTGCACTCTCTCTCGTAACCACTATTTATAGACTAGTAAATGCAAGAATCTGAAGCAACTATCTTGAGTGGAAATGGTAAAAGTAAGTGATAATATGAAAATGAAACATTAATTTTATTCATTTGCCCACCACTCCTTCTGAGTGAAAGCCACCTTAGTGTTCCTGCGGAAGTGAATTCCAAGTAAGACTTAAAGGAGAACCCACACGCCACTCGTCCATTACTACCTTATCATAAATTTTGGTAGCAGAGGTAGGATGCTTCCTTCTACAAGATACTTTCTACTACAAGAATTGAGTTTACTTAGTGGTGGTATACCAATGAAACCTCCTACTTCAAGACGTGTATGGTGAGACTTTCTACAACAAGTTGTGAATGAAGACTTTACGTGTTTGCCTTCAAGTTATTAAGACTACAAAGGGACAAGTGGTGATGAGTTTCAAGCTTCTCCTTTGAGATATGAACAGCTATCATCCATTCTTTAACGACACTAGTAAAGAACTGCATCGATACGAGAGTTAATTTAGAGAGAGAGAGAGAGAGAGAGAGAGAGAGAGAGAGAGAGAGAGAGAGAGAGAGAGAGAGAGGAAATTTTTTCAAGATAAAGGAAAGCCCAACAAACTAGAAGGGAAGACAACAACGTAACTCTCTGCAAGAATTTATAAAGCAAAAAAACAAAAGTGCTTTGAAGAAAAGGAAAGCTGAACAACAACGCAACTCCACATGAGAACCATTAAAACTGGATGGTATCTAGTGGAGATATTTATTCAGGAAAAGTTACAGAAGTTACAACTTTCTAGGGCTAACAGTTCTCATCGCCAAGTATCCGTAGAATGACCAGACACGCAGTGCAGCTGTATTTATGTGTAAGGGGGAGTAGGTTAAAACCCTTGTTTTTCCAATTCTATATGCTGGCTTCTTTGATCCTTTGATTACCCTCCTTCTCCTGTGTGGTCCCGCCCTCGTGACCTTGGCCTTTCTCTACCTGCGGCCTCTTGTGGGTGTGCGGGGTCCATGTGATCCCTTATATTTTTGTGTGTACTCTTGTCTATTATGGTGTATACAATTTTTCTTGATAGGCTATCTTCAAATCTGTTTCCAGTTCGACTCGATAAAAGTAAGAATATTGTCACAAAGTGTTGCAAGTACCTGGTTATTACACTACTAATCATAGAATTCAAAAATTTACCTCACTTCAGCCAGATACCTGAACTCTCTTAACAATAAAAATATGACCGAGTACTCTGAAGGCAACAGTGATCCCTTAAAAGAATTATCAACAATGTGAGGTATCAAAATATCAAAACAATTGTGAGGTATTAATATACTGTATTAATATATACTAAAGTTAAAGGACATCGCCCCATTACTGCAACTGTCTCCCCAAGTTAGAATCACATCAGTAAAAACTGAAGGAACAAAACATATCTATCAGTCTAATTTATTCACATTTAATTTCTACCACTGGTAGTCAATAAAAGAAACACAGTTGTAAAAACTTTAAATACATGAATTTATTCTTAATTCAAAATTAATCAATCACAATTCACAATTTTACTTTGAATAAAAATTACTATTGCTCAGAATCAAAATTCACAATTCAAATCATCAAACTGGTAATGTGTGAAACAAATTCAATTAATCAAAAGTTAAACATTTTGAAAAAGTAAGAGATTGTAAATGCAAAATGTGTAAAAACCACTCAATTCAAAAAGAATTAAACAAGTAATTCAAACGGCACTAAGAACACACTATTACGCAAAACATGAAAATGAACTGTAGTGTAAAGTCATTAAAGCAAAAATCCCTTAATATGTTGACCAGTCCAAGAAACACACGCCAATTTAAACAACACTCACTAAATTCCAAGTTACTTTGAATAGCATGTCTTCGTTTCAAAAATAAGCAGTAACCATGGTTAAATTTATAAAAGTTACTTTACCTTACACAAGCTTGTGAAAGCTTTCACAAGATTACCCCAGATGCTGCAGCTTTTCACTAAATGCACTTTCCAGATAGGTGCCGTTACTGGGAAAACACTAATTACTAAGGTTATCAGATATCACAAGCCAAGATTAATATCAATGACCACAGTAAACTTATTTTACATTACATACTTATCTTTCTTGAAGAGAGAGAGAGAGAGAGAGAGAGAGAGAGAGAGAGAGAGAGAGAGAACGAGTACAAAAGGTCTCCAAAATCAGAATGAACAAATTTACTTTTGCAGTCAAAAATCAAAACCCATAGATCATTCTAGCAGAGCTGAATGACGTCATTTAAAACCTTTTGGGAACGAGATCCAAGGAACATTCTAACACGTTTTGGGACTTCTGGTCACATGAGACATAATCAGAAAAATACGTGATCAGAGTTTAAATGACGTAATCACCATGTGCTATAATTCTTCCCATAGCAGGACAAGTTCAAACAAAGGTATGGTTATTCAACACATGCTTTGTTGCAATCATTTCTCCCTTCTCGTATGAGACAAAAAATTGGTCCACGTGATTCAGCGCCCATCCCTTATCTCTCATCTGTTAACACGAGAATCTAACAAGAAATTGTTTGCTGACTCAAGCGCCCTTCTCTTATCTCAAGTGTTGACATACAAATTAAAACAGAGCGATCTCTCGATGACAATCCCGGAAACACACGTTCTGGTCTGACTAAATCTCCTCTCTCTATTATGTTATTATCAAGAAACATATTAATTTTTAATTACGCTGTTAAGTTATCTAAATCATTAATTAATATTTGTGAGATCTGAGATTACAAAGACATTTTTACATAACTATTATTAATATACAGAATATACTACACAATATCTCATGTACATAAGAAAATCATACGACAATTACAGAACACATCATAACATTCTGGAAAAATTATACTTTATACGTTTTACAGGAGAATGTCATGAGAATATATATATGCGAAGACACACAGTATACACAATTACACACAATTACATACATTCAAATCTTTATGAATTAAGTCAAGATCAACGCCAAGCGTTGTTATTGCTTGTGTAACAAATTTAGTTCGCCTAAATTAGTTGGAAAAAATAAACTGATATTTACTTATCTATAACTATATCCTTTTATTTGTTGGATATTACTTACTATTTCAATATGCAATTGTGATAATTTGTGTTGTTGAAGTTTATTATATTTTGTGTTCTTTTATCGTATTTTATTTTAAGATTTGTTAATTTTCTTGTTAGTACTGAGTTTTTATTTCTCAGTACCAAATGATTTTTTTGTGTGTGTTGTTTGTTTTAACTTATCATTTCTTTTGATGTTTGTTGACTAAATTGGATGTACCAATTTTCCACTATCACTATCTATTTGAAATTATTTTATGCCTAGACTTAATACCCGAAGATTAAGTACTTTAAACCCATTAGTTGTAAGGAGCCAAGCCCATAACTTGACTATGACAGAAAACACCCAAAATAAGGTGGTTACACTTAGGATAACCCAGAATCAACCTAGCATAATTAAATTTTTTCAGACTTCCATCTTGCAAGAGCAAGAGTGGTAGAGACAAGAGGAACAGACCTCCAGACAATAAATGGAGCAATCATAACAGGAAGACAACCAGAGATTCATGGCTTTTTCACACTGCTATCAGGACAGATTGTGGCATCGGAACCCCAGCAACCTAACACAATATCTGCACCTCCTGTCACACCTCTGCCCCAGCCCCTGGCACTGCAGTGCATACACTCACAGTTTCTAGCAAGCCTACAGTCCACCCCACCTCTCCTGCAACAAGATGCAAAGTATCAGGTTTCGCCAATGAAGGCTCCATGTTGAGGATATGTAGCCCCAGTTGGACTTGATAGATTGCATCAAACCTCCCAGCTAATCCACCTGAGGACTTGCATCTCTCTGGACATCCAGTGTTTGCTTACGCATACACTGGGCATCCGTCCCAACACATCACTCTCCCTTACAGAGGTGCTGGATACACAGCAGAAGCACTTTCACAGCCTCAGAAATGAAGCTTTATGACATAGGGAATTGTCGTCCTTAAAACAGGCTGTAGGAGAATCATTTGCAGACTACTACACATGCCTCAAGGATTTCACTGATGAAGTGGACTTATGCACCGGCAACCCCGCTTCCTGCACTGAATGGCAATTGCAGATAATTCTGATAGGTGTGAGGGACGAAGAGATAATACAACACCTTATCCCCCCCAACCCTCATCCACCCTCACAGAGCTTGTGACATGCTGCCGCTCCTACGAATCTACATATGTGGCTGCATCAGCCATTTAATTTTCCTCTAGCCAGGTCAGCACAGTATTTTCATTTAAGAGGAACCAGCACCTACAGAAGAGGACTTCTCATCGATCTCCTGACCAGTGTTCTCGCCAGTCTTCTAACAGTGACCCTTGTCAATACTGCTCTTGCAGGCACGACTCCGGACAATGCCCAACCACGGGTGCCACCTGCAATAACTGCGGACACATGGGTCATTGGGCCGGGTCTCAGAAATGCCCTGCTAAGGAAGCTCAGTGCAACACCTGGCAGAAACAGACATTTCGTGAACATGTGCAGGTATACCAAGACAAATCGGACCTGGCATGCAGCCTCACCTTCAAGCCCAAGTGGAAATTGCCCCTCACCACCTACTAAGTCAAACACCAGCTGCCGTCTCATGGGTTTCAACTCAGATAATGAGTCCCCAACACCAGTCACTGTCTCCCTGTCATTTGGCGATGTCTCATCACATCTCCAGCTAATCCCCGATACAGGTGCAGACATCACAGTGATCGGCATCACACACTTGAATGCACTCTGTAACCCCGGACAAGACTTTCACCTCCACCAATGATAGATGTCTTGACAGCAGATGGATCCCCCATGACACCAGCTGTGTGATGCTTCCAGGCGACATTTCACCTCGGAAACAAATCATGCTTACCAACAATACGTGTTCACAAGGATATCTAGACCCCCCTCCTCTCCCGTGGACATTGCAGAGCCCTCGCCATAGTGTCACCAGACTTCCTGAACCCCATTCTCAAGGTGATACATGTCAACAGATGTGCCCAGTTTCCAGCCTCCTCCATGACACCACCCGCAGCTACTAAGAACTATTTTCTCCGCCATTTCAGCGATGTCCTCATATCCAAGAAGGATCTACACACTCAGGCACTAAAGAAAAAGACAGGTCCCCCGATGTGGATCCACCTGAAACCCGGTGCTGTACTGTCCACTGTACACATGCCCAGGCCATTCCGTTCGCCCTCAGGGATCAAGTGAAAGAACTTGACTCCTTAGTGCAACAAGGAATCATCTCACCAGTAGGCAACGGACCCTCCAAATGGTGCCATCCTATGGTCCTGGTACCCAAGGACAGAGGTATCTGCATCACTGTGGATCACATCCACCTAAATCCTCAGGTCGCCCGCCCTACACATCCATCGCCCACGCCCCATGATGCCATCTGCAACATCTTTCCTACTGCAAAGTACTTTACCACAGCTGACACCCTGCATGGCTACTGGCAGATGGCATTGGCAGAAGAGGACCGCCACCTGACCATGTTTATAACTCCATACAGAAGATTTTGGCATTGCCGCAGCCTGATGGAATTTTCGGTGACAGGTGATGCATACTACCTCCATGGGGATATGGCCCTGCAAGGTATCCCTAACTGTGTGAAAGTTGTAGATGACATCCTCCTGTCCAACGAGGATCTCCCTTCCCACCAATAACACATACACCAAATGCTGACCAGGTGCCTTCAATACAGCATCATCCTCAACAACAAGAAATTCACTGTAGCTGCCCCTAAAGTTAACCTCTGTGGTTATGCACGATCATCTAATGGCATTACAGCAGACCCCGACAAGGTATCCGCTATATGTGACTTCCCTACACCGTCCAACGTCATGGACCTCAGGTCATTTATGGGTCTTGTCAATCAACTCGCCGACTTCACATTGCAGCAGCAGCACATACCCAACGCCCACTTATGAGCCCCAAAAGCTCATTTATTTGGACCCCCAACCATGAGCAAGCATTTAAGGTCAAGACAGCTCTGACTTCACCACCTACCCTGGCACCCTTCAACACAGCCTTGCCCGTGGTCCTGCAAACAGACGCCTCACCTGTGCAGCCTTGGCTATGCCCTACTTCTAGACAACGGCCGCGGTCAGATGCGACTTGTCCAGTGTGGCTCTCGTTTTCTTATGGACACAGAAACTCGCTATGCCATCATAGAGCTGGAGCTGCTCTAAGTCATTTGGGCTATGGCTAAGTGCTGCCCACGCTTGTCTGAACTTCAGCATTTCACCTTAATGACTGACCATTGTCCCCTGATACCGATTCTCAACCACTACACCATTGAGAATCCATGCCTACAATGCCTCAAGGTGAAAGTGGCCCCCTTACATCTTCACCACAGTCTGGCACGCAGGGAAACAGCTCTGCATACCAGATGCCTGTCTCGCTCCCCAACCAGTCGTCCCACACCTGAAGATGAAGAAGACTGCACCACCTCGACTGCACATGTCACTCACATCATCGCCAGCACCGCTGCTTCCACCGACGACCGGGCAACAGGACCCATCATGGAGGAAGATAGGACTCTACAAGAAATCCACACCATTGCATCTCAGGATCAAGACTCCAATCATCTCATCCACTATGTCTCCGATGGCTTTCCCACCAACCGCTACAACCTCCATGCCTTCAACCTCCCGTATTGGAAGCTGTGGGATAGTCTTTAAGCGGATGGAGAGTTAGTGTTATACAGGCCCCGGATCGTCATCCCTGCAGCCCTCCATAGACACACATTGGCTTGCCTCCATGACAGCCACCTACGGATTGAAGCTACTCATTGTTGTGCGAGACAGACAGTGTTTTGGCCAGGCATCGACGCCGATAAAAAGAATAAGGTAGAAAGTTGCGACGCCTGCCAACAGTGTCTTCCCAGTCAGCAACAAGAACTTACATGTGACAACCACCCATCCCGGCCCTTCGAAAGTGTGTCATCTGACTTCTTCCACAAAGCTGGGAAATCCTTCCTTGTTATCGCAATAGACTTGCAGGCTGGCCTATGGTTGTCCCCTGTGGATGTGAAACAACCGCAGCCAGAGTCACAAGAATGTCCTGTGTCCTCTTCCGCGAGGTTGGTGTCCCACTCCACTTATGGACCAATAGAGAACCCTCATTTTCCAGCCAAGAATTCAAGCAATTCGCTGACTGCTGGGGTATTCATCACATCATCACTTCTCCACATTACCCTCAGCCCAGTGGACATGTGGAAGCCTTAGTGAAAGCTGTCAAACACCTGATCATCAAGACTGCCCCATCCAGAAACATAGATTGTGAAGCCTTTAATAGAGGACTGCTGGAGCTTTAGAACATCCCAAACCCTGCTGGACACTCCCCTGCACAGATTCTCTATGGCCACCCTCTCTGCACCTGTGTCCCAGCCCACCCCCCGTCATTCACAGATCACTGGCAAACTAAGACCGAGGATTGTGACCGTCATACTGTTGCCCACACCAACCAGGTCAAGAGTCTCTACAACTCACATGCCCACCCTCTAACCAAGCTCACCATCGTCCAGCAAGTCAAGATACAGGACGCCACAATGGGGCAAGGTCGGCATCGTGATGGGCCGCGGCAGGTCAAGACAGTACAAGTGCGCCTTCCTAGTGGCTGAGTATGGTTCCAAAACCATAGATATTTACACCCAGTGCCTAATACGGGTGATGTCAAGTTCCTGTGTCCCCTTGCTCTGGACAGGAAAGAGAACCATCATTTAAAACCCCCAATGCCCCTCATCTTTCATCCCGACTTGCTGAAAGGAGTCAGTGTTCCACTCAAGACAGTGCTCCGAGGGTAAAGGGGGAGGGAGGTGCATAGATATCAAATGTCATTACTGTTGCACAGTACATATATTATGTACAGCTTACATGCACCAATGTACATTTACTTTATCATTGTCTTATAGGAGAATTATGATTACTTTATCATTTATCCTACATCAGTGCTTATGTTTACTTTATCATTTATCCTGCATCAATGCTTTCACTATTATACTTACTGTAAGACCACTAGCTTGATTATGCATCGTGGCAACATCCCAGTTTTATGTGACAAAGCCGCTATTATTCTTTCCTGCCATGTGTGATGCATAAACAGTTGCAGAGTGGCTACTGAGGCGTGATGAGCGTGGGACTTCTTTCCGCTTTCATGTTAGTGTCTGTCTGTCATTAATATATGGGAGTATAAATAACCTCTGACTTTAATTCATCACCCTTCGTTCCATTGCCTACATGGGCGTATATCGCAGGATTACATGCCACAGATACAGTGGGGATGCCTGTAATTTAGAGGCCTTTATCGAATAGGTTGACACTTAATCAAAGTCGGTGACAGGGAACAAAGAAGGCAAACTAAATGAGGCGAAAAATTTTTAGACCAGTCCTCAGGTGATTCAGGTTCATACGTCCATTCCAAAGTCTATCGGAGGGTTGAGACGTGGGAAGCACTGAAGGAATAGGAGAATTCACTCAACTGTAGGAGAGACAGATCCAGATATGAGTCTGGCAAAATTGATACAGACTTGGAAAACAGATAATAGAAATTACCTCAACTGTCTCAATGGCCATCCTGGACATCAGTAAATGCATCAGGTCAATGAGTAATTACAGTAAAAAACTGTAAAAACCTCATAAGGCTATCAATGCTTTTGGCGACATTACCATCTAATGTGCTAGAAAAGATGACTCATGTGTGGAAGATGGTGGATGATGTCCTTGATATAGAGAAGGAAGGAAGATTGTAGGAAGAAACAAGAAAGGAATAGCAGACATTTATAAACCACTGGCTACCATGAGTCAAGAAAGATAGGTAGGTAACCAAACAGATCCAGGACACCAACAGGGAAAATATTCTGATTCTGGTGTTACTTACTATAACTGCCAGAAATGCGGACACCAAGCAATTGATTGCCGAGGTCCGTCATGATGTACCTATCACGAAAAACAGGACACAGTGTCCGGGATTGCAAAAGCTAGCATGAGACACAGATCATCATCATAAAGAAGAGAGAGAAATCGTAGTCAGTCTCCTCAGTCCCAAAGAAACAAGGATATGAACTCAAGCACTGCAATGAATCTGGTATGCAACCAAGACCGGACAACTGACTACTCGCTGAATAATCCTTCAGTAAATTTTCTTCCGACCATGACAATGGATATGGCTACCTAGTCGAAGAAGGGAAAGAAGAAATATCGAAGCCCTCTAAGATAAGCTCTCAAATAATCAATGTTAATGAAATATACACAGAAGAGGAATCTGATTACAGGACCAAGTAAAATCTAAAATAGAACCACACGCCACTCGTCCATTGCTGACTTAGAATGTTAACTCTATAACATATGTATATGTATACATATATATATATATATATATATATATATATATATATATATATATATATATATATATATATATATATATATATATATATATATATGCGTGTGTGTGCGTGCGTGTCTGTGTGAGCGTGTGTTCTTTTTAATTTTTTTCCTGTACGGGATGTGTAGTCCGTGTAAACTTGATTGTTAATGGCCCTTTTTTATATTTCCCAGAAGAATGGCTTTGCTTTTTTGTCAGAAATCATAAAAGTGAATAACTGACAGTTTCATCATCGAACCATTGACCTGTTTTCGTATTTTAAATTTGTCATCATTATTATTGATATTATTAGACAATTCTGTCCATTTAGCAAGAGCGTCTGAATCGTCACTGGTAATCCAGTACATATCTTTATGAACTATTCACAAGCCTTTATCCCATCTAGCCATCACTCTCTCGATCTCCTTCTCACCTGTCATTTGAGAGCTTCTAAATGATTTGACTTCAACAACGAATCGTACTCCATTTTCTTCATATAATTAAACCACGTCAAAATACTTCCGCATTTACTATGAAAACAGTTTGTCTCATCGGCTTCCACAGTTTTCTTTTTTTTTATTTGTTATTTTTGTTAGACCCATATGATATCCGGACGTCGCTTCCATAAAAGAGAGTTGGCACTTCAAGTATTCCAACTTGCCTTCCATAGATATTCCATCTTGAACATTTCGCAAAGATACTTCTACCTTTCTTGCTTCATTCTTATCATAAACAATGTTTAATGTTCTCTAATATTCTACACACATATTCAACACCCTTCACAATTCATCTTTACCAACGCTTCCTATCCCATCTGTATCAGTTATTTCCTAGGCAATCCTGCGGTCCATGTTGTCACATGCAGCTTTAGCTTTACAGTATACTTTCAAATTTCTCACACACCCCTTGCATAACAGACACTTAATTCACGTACTTTCTCGTTTGTTTAAGCCAATAGTCCTCTTTCCCTAATAATCATTCTATGATTTGCTTTTGTTTCTATTCAGAACCATACCGTTCACCTTTGTAAGTGGCAATGATAAACTTCTATAATTTTTTAGATCTCCAACATCAACTTTTCCCATATAGAAAACAGCAAGTCCCTTCACCATTTCACTGGAACCTTTCCACGAGCCATGCAGGTTGATCTCTCAGTAACAGTATATAGCCTATATATCTGACATCTCATTTCAACCTCTTAACTGCCTTCCTTACACCCTCATCATACGCTTCCCCATTCTACTGTCACTAAAACTTCTAATGATTCACTCTATCGAAGCATGATTCCCCCTACAGTGCCATCAGTGCACCTCACGTGTGCACTGTAGGCATTACCAAAGGGCGTTTGCAGCATCCGTTCCACCCTATCACTACTTAGTGCATCTGTGAGAGTTTTCTCTCATTTCTGTCTTTAGATCCTTGTTCATCATTTCTTTATTTTCTGGAACTTTTTTATTTGCTGTCCAACCACTCCAACTCCCTCTTTTCAGCGTCTTAAGCGATGAATGCTGAAAGCGCCCCTTCAGTGCTTGGCTTGACAGCCTAAACTTCATCAAACCACATCAAAACATGACTGCATTTTCTTTAGGCAACATCTCTCCAATTGCAACTTTTATGCAAGGATGTATTTGTTCATTCATCTTGTCTCCTTTCACTCCCCTGCGTTGCTACACCTTCCTCCTAAAGTACTGTACATCCTCTGTCACCCTTGAATTTGTCTCAGTTTCTCTATTTTGCTCTCTTATTCTGCCCTTAACTAGCTAACTCCTCTTTTGTCCTACATTTCCACTCCCAGCTTTTTCCTCTCTTTGTTCATAAGACCTTTCATTTCCGTCTCTTGTACACTTTCTTCTTTCTATTCCACCCGCCCATACCCCTCTGCCTCATTCACGATTTTTGCACCCTTCTCATAGCCATAGTCCATTCATCAGTCACCTTTGCCTTATGGGGTATCTGTGTCTGTTTCCCGATGCTCTTTTATATATATATATATATATATATATATATATATGTGTGTGTGTGTGTGTGTGTGTGTGTGTATGTATGTATATGTATATATATGTATATATGTATGTATGTATGTATGTACATATATACATACATATATATATACTGATATATAGATAGATAGATAAATTGATAGGAACTGATGTACAGGTCGCTCCATTCTCGTAATTCGTGAATGTCTTAAAATTATATTATCTTTAAACGACAACTCACTCAATAAAACCACAAAAAGTGGATTATGTGTTACAGGAAATAAGGTTATGATTACTTAAGTATTTATTTGACTCATTAGCTTTGACGATAAGGCACTGATAAGGAAAGCAGACCATACACAACGATTCAGATAAGCAAAGATAATATATCGGTGTAAAAAGATCCAGTAAGTTTCGACAGGAGTTCAGTATTGATTTTCTATAAATTCCAATAGAAAAACACTGAATGGCTTCCTCTATTCCAAATTCAAAGTCGTAGCCTAGCTCTAGAATCATGACTATGTGCAACAAAATTGCTTATTAGCAAACATGACTTCCCCAAGCAAGGCCGCACTATCAGCATGTAAATTGAGAATGATCTTGACGTTTGATTGTGAAAATTCATATACTTGATGACGGTGGTTGATGTAATCCATAGAAAATGTACGCAGAGTTTCACTGATATCCTTTCGTCCTTTCTCAAAACATATTGCTAACATTCTGACAGACAAGGAGTCAGGAAACTCCAACCGACATAAAGCGGCCTATTGCCTAGTGTTCGATTCCCTTTAGAGAAGTGAATTAGGCTCATTTATTGAAAAACGACTTTTGATTTTGTTTACCTAATTAGTTAACTACTTAGTAATCTCTCGATTACCTGGATTAATAGGACCAAGGCCCTGTCGGATACGGGCAATATCTTGATAAGAGCAAGTAAAACAATCTACGGGTGCAAAACAGCAACTCTGTACCCTTACTCTCCCTACTTCGTGAACACCATAGAACTATAAGCACTAAGTGTGCTTAAAAACAACAACCATTCGCACTTTAAACTGAAAATATTTACGTTCTCAAAATCAGCTGATTGAGGCCACCTACCGAACAACTGGGAGAATAATATTTTAGCAGCTAAAAGAGACATTATTATTGGAATTATTATTTTTATTTCTGTGCATAAAACAAATGTAAAACACGTATACAAATGCAAACTAACATTTATTTAACTAAAATGCCTCAAAATCGCAAAACAGCTGTTTCTTGATACGGGTTTTTTATGTTGGTAGGCTACTCGATGTTGTTTATGCCAGTTTTCTTATAAGTGGTTGTTAATTAAAGGAAACAGCTTTGAATTGTTACATAAGCCATAAGTCTGGCAATCTTGCCTTAAAGGCTAGCCTAGTATGATTGTCATCACACTGAATAATATCATAATCAGTTCGTGTAGTGTTACAATTGTACCACTGAGTAGAGTTTGTTATATGGTTGAGTTGCAATTGTAACAAGAGAATGAGTATAAAGTTCGTAACTGGCACAAGTCAGTGGTCACTGGGCTCGTTAAGTGTTTATCAGACAGCAGGGCTCTTGAGACGTCTTGGACACTTTGCTGGGTGGGTGGTGTCGCTGCTTGTCCAACGCTGCGTGATCCTGGGTGTTCCCTTTCTAAGTGAACTTGCGAAAATTGGATTACCTGTGTGGTATTTGCTTTAAGCACGTCTTAACATGAGAGTACCCGACACTATGAATTACGACTGATTATGAGAGTTGTGTATTTTGTTGCAGTGACCACTTTTGGTCCAGTACACTATACTCCAAGCGTCTGGGTACAAGTGGTCCATGATTCCTGTGTGAGCGTGGCATTATTCGTGCAGTCTGTAGTGGATCACAGCTCTAGTGGATGTGCCATGGTCGGCTCCAGATTCAGCCTTCGGTATTTCTAAGTAATAGAGACACCGCGGGTATTTAGCGAGAAATGGCAGTTTCTTATAGTATTTTGGTTGCTTATTTACAATTCAACGTTATTTTTTGGCGGTCGGCTGTAATTAACCTGTAATTGTCCCCTGAAGTCCATCCAACAAGGGGTTTCCTAACGCGATCTTCACAAGACAGAGCACGACTACGTCTGTTTCGAATGGTTCATATCCCGTCCGGCAAGTGCAGTACCTTGGAAACTGGTTTTTTCAACACTTTTAGGGCTTCTGACACTGGCGGTGCATTTGTTTGTTGTCGGCCAAATGGAATGTCCCTTCGCCGTGTTTAGTACTGGCCCGGGTGGGTGGGGAGTTACCCATACGTTAACAAGTTATTGCACTTGCCAGACGGGATATGAACCGTTCGAAACAGACGTACCGGTGCTCTGTCTCGTGAAGATCGCGTATGGAAACCCCGGATTCCCATCAGGGTCCCCATTACCGTAGGGTAGAGTTCAAAAATAAACTGTAAGTTAATTACAGCCGACCGCCAAAAATTAACGTTAAATTGTTAATAAGCATCCAAAATACTATAAGAAACTGCCATTTCTCGCTAAATACCCGCCGTGTACCTATAACTTAGTTCTACCATTGTACCTAATTATATACTCTCAAATAAATTGTTGAAGACTGTGCTTCCGTTACCACTTGCAAACAAAGGTCACCCTTTGCAAGAAGAATGTTAGTTGGTTAAAGACCCCAACACAATTCAGTGCAGTTGTGAAAATAATCTATTGAAAATGAAATTCGCTCTACAAGCATATCCCAGTACAGCATAAGCTACTGAAAATGAGATTCTCTAGGTAAGTAAAGCTTAGTTTCATTTTTTACTTTTAATTATTTAACAAGAAATGGCCTTCACTGGGCCTATCAAAAATACACGAGACTTATGATGAAATCCTGTTTTGGGAAAGAAATTTTAAGGGTCGCATGATACGTGAGTTCGTATGATACACGAGTTCGGATGATACACAAGTATATATGGTATATGTTATTTGTTTTACCTATAATTGGGTAAATTTTCCTTTTTTATTCATTGTGTTTCCTTACCCTGAATTATGACAAGTTTTGCACATTCGTATTGCCCTTTAGACTGGGCGCTTTCGGTATGTTAATTTTAAGAACATTATTGAAAAAAGTTATCTTTAATCTTCTGGTCTTTTTTTGTGATCACTGATTCCTCCTTTTGCCTTATAAAGGAAAGTGTGTGTGTGTGTAAAACACCCTGTGTTTACATCTTTAGTACATTTGGCATTTCTCAATGATGACATGTCGAAAGCAAATTTTCAATTTAAAAATACAACTAAAATGGTATTAATTATTTTCTCTTTTATTGGAATTAGTGGTTTTTCATTTCATCTCATAATATCTTGAAAGCGTTACTTGCATGCGTGTGTGTTTTGGGGTTCTGTGTTTACATCCACACGTGGCTTTCCACCAATGCTGATGTCACTATTTAGCTTTTTTTAGTTGACTCTCATATGATTATCACATTATAACAGTACATAAGAGAATATTTTACCACTGTTGATATTTCATCTCAAATATAACGTTCACATCCATTGTAAAATATTAAAGATATTTGTATACTAATGCAAAATTTTTTATGTTGGCAACACATTTATAACTCACCTCCCCTTCCCTCAACCAAAGGGAAGGAATATGTGTGTGTGTGTGTGTGTGTGTGAATAAACTATACACGCAAACACTAGGGGATAACAAATGTGTTTTTCCGTCTCTCTTGGGTTGCAAATTTTATTGTTTTTTCATCTTTAATGCAGTTAAGAGTATGATGAAACACAGAAATAAACAATGAGAAAATACAGTAACAAAAAACATAAAATGAAAAAAGAGCAGGAGTGTATGTGTGGCTGTGTACATGTTACAGGCTTTGATGTTCATGGTAAAAGTCTCTCTCCCTCTCTCTCTTTCTGAGTTGTGCTTGATTCTTTCATTTCAAGTTACAGTACAGTAGAGTAATCTCCTTGAATAAAATGTGAAAAAAGCATAATTGTAAAAAACATAACACAATAAAAGCTCCAATGAATTAAGTGTCTACCTATCCCCCTCCACCCATCCCACACCCCATCCCCCCCCCACTGCCAGGGAAGCTCCTTCCCTAGCTGACACCCCCGACACCTTGGAAAATTTTCCTGGCCTCTCACAGCCCCAAAACCTTTCTCAGCCCATAGCGCAGTGTTGCCAGCTATCGATGAGACTTTTTCCAAATGTTAAAATATATATATATATATATATATATATATATATATATATATATATATATATATATATATATATATATATATATATATATAGATATATATATATATATATACAGTCAGTCCCCAGTTTATAACGGGGGTTCCGTTCCTATGCCATGTCGTGAGCCGAAAAATCGTCAAAAATCGTAAAAAATCCTAAGAAAACCTTACTTTTAATGCTTTGGGTGTATTGAAAACGATGTAAACTGACACCCCCAACACCTTGGAAAATTTTCCTGGCCTCTCACAGCCCCAAAACCTTTCTCAGCCCATAGCGCAGTGTTGCCAGCTATCGATGAGACTTTTTTCCAAAATTTTAAAATTTATATATACATATATATATATATATATATATATATATATATATATATATATATATACAGTCAGTCCCCAGTTTATAATGGGGTTCCATTCCTATGCCGTGTCGTAAGCCGAAAAATCGTTGAAAATCATAAAAATCCTAAGAAAACCTTACTTTTAATGCTTTGGGTGTATTGAAAACCATGTAAACTACGTTTTTATTGAATTTTTCATCAAAAACCTCCAAATTTTGATTATTCTGCTGTTTTGTAGCCATACTTCTCTGTCGGATCGACATCGTAAGCGTCATCACATGCATCGTAAACTGGGAAATAATTTCTGATGAATATATTTGAAAAGCATCGTAACCTCAGAACGTCGTAAGCCAGACCCGTCGTAACCCAGGGACTGCCTGTATATATTTCCGAGGTAATGCTTGTATATAAATCACAGTGATGTGATAAATTTCACCCATAATATGGCTGCATGCGACAAACGCATTACACGATTAACATGGTAGAGGTGAGTTGATATCGATTCTAATTACAAATACCTGAGTTCGACAGTGATATATATATGTATATATATCTTTGGTTCCAGTTGTGTCTGGATGATGTCTATGTCTGGACAAAATGGATCTGGATAATCAACAGATAATTGTACTTGGAATTTTCTCAGCTTTAGATAGTTGGCAGTGGAATAGCAACCACATACTAAATTTCTGGCTGTGAATCAGGAACGTAACACCTTCCAGATCGAACTTCTTGAAGGGGAGAATTACACACACACACACACATATATATATATATGTAATGAGGGAAGCAGATTAATCTGTCATTGGATAACACATTGGCAGACACCCCTGGGAAAACGTGGGATCATCATGCTCCTTGCAGCAAATTATATTTGATGTTTCTCTGGGATATACGGTACGAGGAAACTCCAGTTATACCTGCTACTTTGATATTTGCCTGTTCCGTTTCAGTATTTTATTTGTACCAGTTTGATTAATTTTACCTCCTTGTTTCATTCTTGCTAAATGTGATAGGTTTTATGTTTCAAGAGCGCAAGAATTTAAAAGAGGTATTTCATAGTAAAACATTATCTCTTTTTCTGATGTAACTTCTTGGTTGCTGCCCCTCTCTCTCAAGCAAGGGACTTCATCTCCCATATCCCAATGAGAAAAAAGACCACAAAGGAAGATTTTAGTTTATATTCCCTACCTAAATTGTATAGCTACTTCCAGTCGAAACTGGACGTGAGTAAATTTGTCTAATTCTGAAAGAACTTGGAACCATTATGGAAATCTGTATAAGGTGACAGAAAGAGAAGGAGAGTTAATAGACTTATTGATGGCTACCTAAGTAATTAAGTCCTTGTATTCTTAAGTTTTAATAGTTATATAATTATCCTAGCCATCTATCAATAATCTTTTAATGGTGGAAGTAATAAAAAATACCACTCTTCATAGGGATCTTATTTGAATATCTAGAAAACAATTACATATTCAGAATATAACTTGGGAATCTATCTTTTTATTTTTCAAAATTTAAGACTTCTGGGCTATTGCAAATGAACATGTTCACCTCACTTGTGTTACTCAAAAGTACCAAAGCAATTCTGAAATACGTATTATATAAGTTTATATATATATATATATATATATATATATATATATATATATATATATATATATATATATATATATATATATATATATATATATATATGTGTGTGTGTGTGTGTGTGTGTATGTATGTATATATACACACACCCACCTACACACACACACACACACACACACACACACACACACACACACACACACATATATATATATATATATATATATATATATATATATATTACGCCACCACTGCCTCTGTTCCAAGAATCCATAAAAACGGATTCTCCTTGAACAGGATAGCTAAGACCAGGGGTGATAGGTAGACCCATGGACCGACCTGCAGTTGTGGAGATCTCGGGTATAGTTTCGGAAAAGGTCAAGTCAGGTAGTCAAACTAAGTGATCTCTTGGGGAATAGGCATACTAATAGTCGATCTATATCGTTGTCCCAAGACCTATATCCCTGTGCTCTCCTTTTTGCTGTTCTTAATTGTTTTTCCGGGAATGCTGGCAACCCCTCTTGAGACTCGCCATTTCCGTGGCCTCAGGGCCTATAAACTAACAAACTTCCTCGAATGAGCTGAGAGAAATTAGTTAGTGCTCAAACTCACTAGAGAAAGGACCTCTGACTTGCTAAGTCCCGAATCTCGGGCCGTATCTTTTGACGCCTTACCCCCACTGACACTGGGTCACAAGTGACCTGGACTACAGTGGATCACCTAGCTATTCTTTGCAAAAGTGCACTTGCAATCTGGATTGCCCAGTAAGCCTGAAATTAGCAATTGAGTACCAGTATACTGTTACTCTCACTAAATTCCTCATTTCTTTTTCACATATTTCCTCCCCCAAGTAAATCCCTTGCTGACATCAAATAGAGATTATTCTGTGTGTTCCCCATAGGAGTTAAATTTATTGATGAACTAACCCTTTGCTCAGTGACATAGAATAAATCGCCCCTTCATTGTGATAGATTATTGCAAGTGAGAGAATCTTTCATGCACGATTTCTTATCTAGGGAAATCTATTTCCAGAAACGTGTTATCTTGCCCCTTTGCATTTCTGCCAACGACCTAACAGTGAGAAGTTGCTTTAGAAGGCAATTAATTCAACCTCGCTACAAGCAAGCTACCTACTTCTGCAACTGTTTGCAAGATAGAGATTTTGTATTCTAGAGCCAAGGGCTCCCCTTTGCATTACTAATGTGTAAATATTTCCCTTCTTTCTGAAAGCCAGTTAACTGTGATGTGTCTTAATTTTAGAGTTGCACTTGTCTTGATGGACTGCATACTAGTCATGATTTATTTCCCCTGCTTGAACTGTGTGAAATAAAGTAATTTAAGGTAACTGCAGCTTTCATGGAGACTTTTACTTTTCTTTTAGATGTCACTTTGAGGTAAGGCACCTTGGGTGTTGCATTTTATTACATTTTTGGTTCTGGGCAAGTGGCGCTCAAGGTCGAAATCACATCCAATATTCATTCCCTTTTGCCATACCCAGACAAATATGTAACAGTGATGATCTTGCCAAGAATCTTCGGTCAGTTATTAAAACTGGCATTACTAATACTAGACTGTGGAGATAATCGAACTTGGAAAATAATCTAACTTAATTGCAAATTAATAACTCACACAGCACATGTAAAGGTTGGACAGAAATGAGGAAGAGATACCAGGTAAGGAAATATAGTGTTATACTGTTGAAACTGCATTGGGTAGGGAAAGTGTTGAATAAGTGATCGTCTAAATCTAAGATTTATGAATAGGAAATAATTTAAAGTAAGAGTGAAAGGCAGATAGTTGCGGAGTGGTTTTAAAAATTCACACCGGGGAACGTCCTAGAGTTAATCAGAGCATTGAGTTATCAAGTTAGGATTTAACTAGCCACCTCGCACGCCAGCAAGTAATGCATGGATGTTGAATTTCTAGCTAGATTAGCTTAGTGCATGTGATGTAAGAGTAGGCGTGAGCCACTTCTCTCAGATAGGAAAAGGGACATTTTGTAAGTCCACAGGACATAGGAGTGATGTCTGGCAACTCCAGTTCCTGTTCTAAAAATAGACTGGAGCCAACCAAGTCATTCCCCTCACTCACTCGCCTCCACCTCAACTTTGTTTTTGAATTTCATAGTAACATAAACTTATTATTGGTGTTTTAAGAAAGTAATTTATGTCTACGCATACGCATAAATCATTCCTTCAGAAAAAAGTGTTTTCTTTTGTATCTCATAGAGTAACGAAGGAGTGTGTGTGTGTGTGTTTGTAAGTTGTCACCTACAAAGCATTCTGGGAGTTAGCCATCTTGGTTGGTTGTCCGTGTAATGTCACAAGCAGCCATCTTGAATCCAAATTGTTGGTAATCATAAACACATGTCTTTTGTTTACAGCACACTAGCTTGCGACCTTGAAGCTGTCATTTCCAATCACTGTCATTTATCAACTATGCAACAAGCATCTTTCCATTTTTTCTCACATATACCTAACATAAATATCGCAAAGTACATTGGAAATTGTTTTACAAATTAGAGTAACGAAACCAGAACACACATTTTTATTTTAATCACTAAGAGCAGAGTCCATTTAATTTGGTTAAAGGTAACGAGTCATCCCTATACTACATATGCTTCTCAGTCAGGAGAGAGAAAGAACTTCAGTATTCTTTACACGTAGGCTATTTTACCAAAATTAACAGGAGGCATGAATTGTTAACTGTATGAGATATTATTGAACGATAAACTGTTAATTTGCAAAACCAAGTTAAACAAATAAAACCCAAGGTTATACATTAAATTCAATCCCTGGGATAGCCCCTGTGTTCATCACCGTATATTTGCTTTTCCTTTGACTCATGATATGCTTAGTGTTGTTAACTGTACATACACGTGCCTAACCTACTTGTACAATCTTCAAACATTTTCCATTAAGTGCTTTAGGCGAATGATCGGGTAGTCGACCCATTTCTTAATGGAGAAAAAAGAACAGACAAACATAAAACCTCGGCATCTCAGGATAATTTTGGGTGCAAGTTAAACTTAACAACAGTTTATTTAAACTTTCTCATATGAGTAGGTACTTTCAAGACTTACATATACTGTGAGCACATATCACATATTGAGTGCACATTACCAGGCGAGTGATAGATACCACTAGGACCCGGTCTAAGGGACACCAAATCCAAAAGACTACCTGACTCCACATGAAAGGAAGTCTGCCAGATCACTTGTTCTCCGGATCTAGCTGCCCACGATTGCCAACCAAGGGTTTTCCCTTCACAGTCGAGTAACCCACCTGAAGTGTCTTACCTTTTCTTTTGCTGTTACTCATCGCATGCACTCTGCTTCATGATGAGTGCCATTTCCTTTTGTTTCGTGCAGTTGGTTTGTATGACTACCAGTGTCGTTCTTCAGGACCTCTAGCACCCCAGTGCCACCAAGAAAAGTACTGTGTTAATACACAAACCGCACCTGTGCATTGAGACACCCATAGGGATTTTGCTAACCAAAGACCTCTCCAGTTAGTGTGACCTTTGAACAGCACACTCAGCCACAGTGCCACCTTATTGAAAGGTGCCATTCTAATGAAGCATCACCAAAGTTAAGGAACACTTCCCCCAAATTGCTCTTTAATTCCCAAGCCATTTTAATACGTCCTAACCTACCAGAATCTTGTCAGCAGAACATTACCAAACCTTCATGAATCTGGGAAAGGAGGCAGGTTTCACGGGAAGAGAGTTCACCAAGTGGGCACAGGCACAGTTAGATGCCTTACTCCAAAGGGAGAAACAGGAAAGAGAGGAGCAAAGACAGTATGAATTGGAAAAGGAAGAAAGAGCAAGGAAGGAGAGAGAGGCAAAAGAAGAAGAAGAGAAGAACAAAGGAAGTATGAAGAGGCAAAAGAAGAAAGAGCAAGGGAGACAGCGAAGAACAAAGGAAGGAGAGAGAAGCCAGGGAAGAAAGAGAAAGGACAGACAGAGAAGAACAAAGGAAGGAGAGAGAAGTCAGGGAAGAAAGAGAAAGGGCAGACAGAGAAGAACAAAGGTAGTGTGAGCTAGCTCTAAAAGAAAAGGAGATTGAGCTTGAGAAAGCCCAACAAGACAGTGCCACCGCTCTAGCCCAACAAGAAGCCATTAACCCCACACCTGCCATGCCTAATCCTCCTATATCCAGCATCAATTCACTGATACCAAAGTGGACTGACAGTGAGCCAGAGGCATGGTTAGAAGAGGTAGAAGCCCTTTTTGCAAACTGCAGCACCACAGAGACAGAGAGGGCCTTGCTTCTCTCCAAGTGGTACCAGAGGAAACATGGATGAAGTTCTGAGAGTAGTAACTTAGGCTTAAGAGCTTACACCTGAGAAATGGAGACAGAGGTTTAGGGGCCTCCCGAAAGAAATCGGTCAGACCTGGGCTGAATGGGCCTATTACAAGACCTGAGTTGGTCAATGTTGGCTCAACTCCATGACGTGCACTGAGTTCGAGGACCTGTTTAACCGGATGATGCTGGAAGATTTCTCCCAGTGTGCTCCTGGGTCCCTCTCTGGGCGCCTCAACAACAAGCAACCCAAAACACTCACGGAAGGCTGTCGTATGGCTGACAATTGGGAAACTTATAACCCATCTTCCAGCATGGCTCACAGGCGCATAGTGCCACCCGGACATCTCCCAGGGCCAATTACCCAAAGAATGGGCCACCTTCCAAGCCAGTATGCAATTACCACCATAAAATTGGACACTCCAAATCTGAGTGCTGCTTTAAAGGGGTTGCTATCAAGAAGCACCCTCAGAACCCTTTTTAAGAAAGCTAATCGTGCCTTTCCCTCCACTGATAAGCAAACCTCTCCACCCACAGTCACTATAGGCAAGCAAGCCCATCCAAGAGGCCCTTGCATAGACTGTGGTGATCCTGGACATTATAGTGCTGGATATGCTGCCTGCCCAAAGCATGATACCACTACCAAGCATGTCAACTTGATCAGCGCCATGCCCGTCGCAGCATGGCCGTTTGACATTCCTCACCACGAAAGGGTGGAGACACAGATTGTCTCAGTGGCACCCCTTGATGGCTCTAGTTCACCAGTTGATCTGCCGCCACGGTGGACATTGCATCAGACATCTGTCTGATTGAGCAGTCCCGAGCGCCAGCCAGTGACACCGTAGTCAAAAGACTCGTTGTAAGATGACTTGGGTAGAGGGTTTTATTAAGTCGATCCCTACAGTCGAGCTCCAGGTCATGGCCCCTTGGGGTACTCAACCTCACCGCATTGGCATGGTGAGTACAGTTAGGCACAAAATTGAGTTTATATTGGGACAAGACCTCCTCTGGGGATGTCCTCTCCCAACTCCCTTCCATTGCCTGGCTACCCCTGCAATAGAGGCATCAACTCTAGCATCACCTGACAAGAGCACAGCCTGTTGAGTTGGTCGGTGGAAGGGGTACCCCCAGTGCAAATCAGAGCTGAGTTCCCCCTCCTCACAAAGGACGTCCGCCAACAAACTTCCTCCCTCAGAGTGAAAGGAAGCTAGCAAGACACAGTACCGCTGTAAGACAAGCAAAATGAAGGGGCACTGTATGAGCTGGTCAGGATGCCCTAGCAAGCAACGCACAGCAGTCTCCAAAACCAGAAACATTCCTGGAGGCTCTGACCTCCCCCTGGTACAGGAATCTCTGTCTCAGCCCAACTCAGGCTCACCTAGGGCTTTGCATACCTGGGTTCCTTGTCAGACACACCTGACCAGACATCTCTGCCAGTGCCACTTGAGCGCCCTGAGCAGTGCCAGTCTCTGTCCCTCACAGACATTGAGCGATTACCAGAATTGATCCCTGTGCCTGGTCCTGACTTGGTGTCAGTGTCAGTGCCAAACCACATCTCCAATATTCCTTCAGGAGATCCTCCAAATTTACTTCCTCCCTCTTTTGGTAGAGAAAGCCATCCACATAATACCTGTAAATCCCTGTGCAGGACATCTAGGTGTAGAGAGGTCCTTAAATAGGGCACAAGAATCTTTCTTTTGGTCAGGGATGAAAAAAGACATTGTTAGGTTTATTATTCAGTGCCATGTATGTAACACAATGAAGAGCCGTAGATATGTCATTCCAAAGGCTTGACTGTGGCTGGTAGTGCCAGTTAAATTTAACTGAGTGCACATGGACGTAGTGGGACCTCTCCCTCCAAGTATGTGTGAGTGTTTGAACGCACATTCACACACTACAAGCACACAATGTGATGGTGGATAAAATGGCAGGTTTGGCTGTCCTTCAGTATTAATTAGTGACAATGGACGTGAGTTTGTTAACAAAGTGATCAGAGAATTAACTAAGATCATGAAAATAGATCAGTTCACATAGCCTCTTATCTACCTTCAGCCAATGGGCTCGTGGAGTCCCATAACCAAGAGGTGACGAATATCTTAAAGTATTTAGTGGAGGACAGCCCAAAACAGTCGTTAGAAATGTTGCCTTGTGAGGAATTTGCATTAAACATGGCCTACAATAGCTCCATCAGAGATACCCCATTCTTCGTAGTGAATGGGCAGGATCCCATACTGTTGTATACTGTCATCATGGGCCCTTAAATTTTGCTGTTATACAATGCAGAGCAATACCACGTGAAGTTTTGTAACTTGACCCTGAGAGTGTTTCAGACCACACAGATGATTTTTTGAGGGCCAATGAGAAATATCAGAAGAAATAAGATCAGCGTTTCTGCAAGCGAATGTCTGACATACAAATAGGGGACAGAATTTATTTGAGAAGGCTGCAACCAAAGAAACACGAACTCAAATCTGCCTACTTGGGCCCATTCTATGTGAAAGATATTAAAACAGACACCGTGGTACTTCCGCACATCAAAACCGCGGCCCAAGGTGAGTACCATCTCCTGCATATACGCCCAGCCCAAAAAGGTAACTTGATGTGGCAGGTGAATAAGCCAGTACCCCCTTAACCTGGGCTAGATAAGCTGGGCTACCTAGCTACCTGGGTGAGGAAGATGACGATGAAGTTCAGGCCTGCCTAAATGCCATTCGTAATGCACCAAATGTGCGTATGAACGCAGGTTAAGAACAAAGGTGCCAAATTGCAGGGTGAAAAGAATTCTTGTTGTGTGTAATTGTAATTTTATGTCAAATTATGTGCCTTTGTACTGTATTCTGTTCTTTTATTTCACTTTTTGATTGATTTACCTACAAAATTAATGTCATTTACACTGTGCCTAAATTTCATTAATCTCTATTGACGCCATCTGTACTGTGTCCAAGATTTCATATTTGTCAATGCTATTTGTGCTATGCTAAAATTTCATGATTTTCTATTGATGTCTTTCGTGTTGCATCAAATAATTGCTAATAATGTGCTGTAATTTTGCATTGTCTTTTCTATTCATCATTGTTATATAAATTGTAAATGTGGATTTGTAGCGTCTTCTTGAAAAACTTTTCATTCTTTTGATTTTTTAATTTAATTTTTTATCTTTTTTTTTATTGTGATGCGTGGAATTCATGGCCTTTGCAATATGAGTCATTGTAACCATGCAATATGGCCCTAGTTTGCTAATTCTAATTTTCTTGCGTGAACTATTTGTAATATAAACCGGACGAAATGATACTCAAACGGCAATGCACAGATAATGAAAAATAAGAAAAAAAAAATATTATGTTGTGAGTCCTGTGAGACGCAGAACTTAAGGGGGAGTGGTGAGCCAATTCGCTAGCGGTTATAGTCACCCTCCCCCAAATGGTGTATTGTGAATTAGCCAAATAATGTATTTCTTTGTGAACTGGACTAATGGACGAAACAGTTGCCGGTGCTGTGACAGCCCCCACGCCCTTAAAAAGCCTTTACGTCTTGGCATGGCTTGGTGGTGCCTTGGATAGCATTCCTAGGCGCTTGTGAGAGGCTGCAAAAGAGAGAGCAGGTAGACATTGACTGCTAGTTTATTAATGGAGCACCCCACTTATAAAGCAGCGTGCGGACGTCAGTACAAAGACATACAAGTAAGTATACCTTAGTTTTACCAGACCACTGAGCTGATTAACAGCTCTCCTAGGGCTGGCCCGAAGGATTAGACTTATTTTACGTGGCTAAGAACCAACTGGTTACTTAGCAACGGGACCTACAGCTTATTGTGGAATCCGAACCACATTATAGCGAGAAATGAATTTCTATCACCAGAAAAACATTCCTCTAACTCTTCATCAGCCGGCCGCGGGAATTGAACTCCGGTCCATCGAGCGACAGTCTGAAGCTCAACCGGTTCGGCTAACAAAGGGCTTACAAAGACATACAAGGACATACAGGTGACCCAAGGTCAATTGTTCTCTATGTGAAACAGGACAGGTACATACAGATAACGTGACAAATAGAATTAACAGATTAGACACAAAAAATGCTCTGACACACATACAATACAAAAGGGCACAAATGAGCAAGTAATAAATACATATTTACATAAATAAAACATGGCTGGGTATTGCGACCTAGGGTCAGGAGAAAAGGCACCGTAGAAAACAGGAGGTTCACTGAAGGAAACCCGTTGAGCGGGGACTTTACAATACTCGCGCCCCCCCCCCCCCAAGACGTAGGTAACGTCTGATTAAAGCAGCTATCTGCTGGGGCGGTGGAGAGGGCCACGGCTCCTTGAAGTCAGCTGGGGGGTGTGTTGCGTGTGGGAGCAGTTGGCTGCAGCACTGCCTGGGCCCGGGGCCTTACGGGGGCGGCCACGCGACTTTCTTGTGGGCGGGGCGGGCTGAGGGGGAGGCGTCTCCTGCGGGGGGCCTTGAGGGGGTGTCGCCGACGTCCTCCTCCAACAGTGCGGGCATGAGGCGGTCTATCAGCACCCAGTCGTCCTTCCCATGGATGGCCAGCCGGAACACCTTTTTGTTTCTCTCCAGCATGAGGAAGGCCCCCTACAGGGCCTGGTTAAGGGTGAGCGGACAGCATCGTTGCTGACGAAGACGTGGATGGTGGAGGGCAGACCGGGAGGCATGAAGGGGGATGTCCTGTTGGTGTATGTCCGCTGGCAGAGTGGGAACTTTCCGACCGTGTCGCGGAGCCTCTGGGTTGTTAGGTTGTGCCGATCCCCCATGATGAGTTCGCCTGGGACTACGAGAGACTCCCCGTTGACTTTTTCTGCTGCGGACGGGTCGCCGTTGGCTCTGGGGGCGGTCCGCAGCTCGAGGAGGACCCAGGGCAGCTGGTACTTCCAATCCTCGGCAGTGCAATGGGCCATAAGGGACGCCTTCAGGGACCTGTGGAACCTTTCCACCAATCCGTTGGCCGCGGGGTTGTAGGCTGTGGTGCTGTGGTGAGTGGTCCCCAGCAGACGTGCCAGGGTGGTCCACAGCTCGGACAGGAAGGCTGGGCCCCTGTCCGTTGTTATATGGTCCGGGACACCGAACCCGCTGATCCAGCTGGAGAGGAGGGCCTCGGCGCACGCACTGGCAGTGGCTTCTTTCATGGGCATCACTTCAGGCCACCTGGTGGAGCGTTTGACGACTGTCAGGAGATACCTGGCCCCTCCTGATGGGGGAAGGGGGCCCACCACTTCGACATGGATGTGCCTGAAATGCCTTCCTGGCTGGGGGAAGTCACCCACCCCCGACTCAGTGTGGCGCCCTACTTTGCTGGTCTGGCGCTGGATGCACTGCCTCGCCAAGGTCGTCACGTCCTTCCGTATGCCGTGCCAGACGAACTTCTCTGCCAGCAACTTGGCCATCGTCCTGCCGGAGGGGTGGGACAGCCCGTGGATGATGTCAAAGACTAGACGACGGCGGGAGGCAGGTACCAGCGGGCGGGGGTGGCCGGTGCTTACGTCGCTCAGCAGTGTTGGCCCCCCAGGGGTGAGGGGCACGTCCTTCCACTTAAGCGACGTGATGGCGGTGCGGTAAGCTGGAACCTCTAGGTTGGTGGCCTGCTCCTGGGTGAGGTCCTCGTAGTCGATCCCGAGCTGCACTGCATTGAGTTCAATCCTCGAGAGGGTGTCTGCTACAGGGTTCTTCCTGCCGGGGAGGTTTTTGATGATGCAGGTGAACTCCACGATGGCCACGAGATGCCGTTGTTGCCTGGAGGACCATGCATCTCCCTGCATTGTAAAGTCCCCACTCAACAGGTTTTCTTTAGTGAACCTCCCGTTTTCTACGGTGCCTTTTCTCCTGACCCTAGGTCGCATTACCTAGCCATGTTTTATTTATGTAAATGTGCATTTATTACTTACTCATTTGTGCCCTTTTGTATTGTATGTGTGTCAGAGCATTTTTGTACTTATAAAGAGGCGTGCGGACGTCAGTACAAAGACATACAAGGATATACAGGTGACCCAAGGTCAATTGTTCTCTATGTGAAACAGGACAGGTACATACAGATAACGTGACAAATAAAATTAACAGACACAAAAAATGCTCTGACACGTACAATACAAAAGGGCACAATGAGTAAGTAATAAATGCATATTTACATAAATAAAACATGGCTGGGTAATGCGACCTAGGGTCAGGAGAAAAGGCACCATAGAAAACAGGAGGTTCGCTAAAGAAAACCCTTTGAGCAGGGACTTTACACGCTTACCTTATTGGCTCTATAGGTTTGTAGGTCTAGAACAACCAATCACCAGCAGGCATAGCAGTGCCATGTCAGAGCGGCCCTTGAGATGATGCCTGAAGGTGAGAGACTTGTTTCCTGGCGCCCTTACTAAGCAGACATGCATAGAATACAGTGCCTGAATGGCAAGCCATACTGAGTACCATTATCCGAGTTTACCTATTTAACATAAATTAGTCATAATTAAGGGTGCCCCTTATACTTTAAACCAGAATATAAGGCATGTAAACTTATTCCTTGCGTTTTTCTTAGGAGATTGCACCCACAAATGACCTAAATCGGGTCAAATATGGCAGGGTACATGAAATTTATGAAAATCTGGGCACTTTTTAACTCATGAAATATGTGTGACAAGCAAACATGAATAACTCACTGAGAGGCATGAAGTATACTTATACTGAAAATTTTCCCTTTCAGTAGCTTATATATATATATATATATATATATATATATATATATATATATATATATATATATATATATATATATATATATAGAAGACAGTTGAAGGAGGAAGTACATCTCAGGTGGTCCATAAAATACATTTACTGCGACGTTTCAAAACACAAAGGTTTCATTTTCAAACTTTAAAGATAAAAAACAATAAAATTAACCTTAAAAGCGATAAAATATAAATACAGGACATAATGCATTATATATAGAAAAATTAAAAACTAGTTGTAGCAGGACCAACCATCAAGAGAGGAAGGAAGGACGAAAGTCAGAAGGAACAAACCAGAGACGACAAAAGGCAACAGCTCACGTAAGGTAAAGAGTTGTCGAGGAAGACTGTGTGTTCAATTGGGGAACAAGTTGTTTAATAAACAAGGATTCCTGGATTGTCAGCAATCACGTAAGGTAAAGAGTTGTCGAGGAAGACTGTGTGTTCAATTGGGGAACAAGTTGTTTAATAAACAAGGATTCCTGGATTGTCAGCAAATCCACACAGTCTTCCTCGACAACTCTTTACCTTACGTGAGCTGTTGCCTTTTGTCGTCTCTGAACAAACCAGAGACGACAAAAGGCAACAGCTCGCCTTTTGTCGTCTCTGGTTTGTTCCTTCTGACTTTCGTCCTTCCTTCCTCTCTTGATGGTTGGTCCTGCCACAACTAGTTTTTAATTTTGCTATATATAATGTATTATGTCCTGTATTTATATTTTATCACTTTTAATGTTAATTTTTTTGTTTTTTATCTTTATAGCTTGAAAATGAAACCTTTGTGTTTTGAAACGTCGCAATAAATGTATTTTATGGACCACCTGAGATGTACTTCCTCCTTCAACCGTCTTCTATTGTTCGAGTTACTGGTAACCACCACATCTTAGAACGGTATATATATATATATATATATATATATATATATATATATATATATATATATATATATATATATATGTATGTATACTGAACAAACAGCAGTTTCTTATGCGTCTTAATCAGGACCAGAAACATGTCAGCTCAGGGAAACGGGTTCACTACCTTTGAAGCCGACCCGACGGGCATCACATGTGAAACGATCTCAGATCTTCAAAGAAACCTGAAACGTATAACGTAGAAGACGATAATCCCAGGGTGAGAGTTATGTTGGAATTGTTCATGTATTTTTATTTTCTTTGCACTTATCAGTTTTGAAACAAAAATCCCAGCAGAATATACTTAAATATAGGCTACCTCCTTGACTAAGAAACCTCAATTTACAAAAATCAGTATATATGCAAGGACACGCACTATCGTAGGCTTTTTACACAGCGTACAATCTCGTTAAAATGATACTTTCTATTCTCTATTGGTCTTCACTAGGTTTTGACCACGAGTGAATTGGACAGTTTCGAAGACACACTTCGTAATTGTTGAAGCTGACTGAATGATACTGGCCGAGCGAAAGCTCTCTCCGGCCCACCCTTCCGCCGCGCACAGTGCGCCACAAAAGAAAAAAATACACTAAACTTTTAAGATTATGAAGGAAGATTTCATATACTCAATGGAAATCTACAGGTCCGCACACACACACACACACACACAGAGAGAGAGAGAGAGAGAATTCCTAGCAGGAGACAATGAGAGAGAGAGAGAGAGAGGGGGGCTAAAAAACCCTCATATTGAGATGCTTGTGGGCACAGACTTCCTCAAGTCTGTTAAGCTAAACTGGCTGTGTGACGCTTCCTTGATGCTTTGTCTTTGCAGGCACGTTGCCAAGACTTCGTTGTGGTAAAAGGAAAAAGAGAGAGAGAGAGAGAGAGAGAGAGAGAGAGTGGGTTGTATATACGACGATGACGTTCTAATTGCAGGGGCGGGGTGAATAGGGTGAAACCAGAAGACCGGTTAATCACTTTATTTGTTAAGCGTTCTTCCCAGCTTCTGTCACCCTCATTTTAAGATTATTGTTGCGTTACTGCACTATGTTTGGCCAGTATTCGGATGGGTGACCATCAGGTCAATGTTATGCAAAACACGTTTGCTGCACAGCGAAGTTGTCGTGATGAAATCAGACAACTGAACTGCGGCTTTCGGGTCAGCCACAGAGAAGAATGTGAAAAAATTAGCAAAAAAAATCCAAAGTTGCCTAGCATCCCAATAATCAAAGAAACACAAAAATTCTGGACTGGCGTCCTTGATACACATTCAGATCCACATAGAAAGCAAAATCTAGTCATATTTAATGATAAATTCATACCGTTGATGTTATCGGAATTTTCCTCCACATTAATCACACTGACTTACCAATGCTCATAGTAAGAGATATTGCAATACCATTTTGAAGAATTATGCAGCTTTGCCACGGGTTTTTTCTTACTTCTGTTGCTGATTAAGGCTGCATATGTTTATTTGTCTACTAAATATTATTCATTCATTTTATCTTCCATCTGTCCTCTGATTTTTCACATATGGGCGTTCTGAGGCTTCTTACATTTAAAGGCCAATGCATTTTGAATAATAATAATAATAATAATAATAATAATAATAATAATAATAATAATAATGATAATAATAATGATAATAATAGCTTAAGCGGCAACAGTTCATAGCGAGTCCGGAAGACAACAGAAAAAGTGAGGATCTCCCAGCGTTAGTTCGAAGCGCCTCTCCGAAGGACAGGCATGAACAGTAAGCAGAGCGCTCGGCGCAGCGAGCAGGAAATAATTTAAGACCATGCAAGCGTCACAGATAATAAAAGAGAATTATTGCTGTATGTCATCGCTACAAGGGAGGACTGAATAGTCTGATGCACAAAAAGGGGGGAAATCTTTTCTAAAGTGATTGATGGTTTGACTCTGTGACTATTAATCAAAATGTTGTTGTTACTGAAAACGAGACCCACCTTAACTAAGAATAGAGAAAGGCTATAAAAAAAAATCCCTAGGAGACGAGGCGTTAGAGAAAGTTGTTACCCAAAGGAAAAATCATCCTTGGTAGTAAGGCACGTCATGCCCCAATCAGAGAGGTGGAACAGGTAACTACTATTAAATGCCCAGCTTGTCAAGAAAAATATGAAGCTCTTGAAAGAAATCGGCATGTCAGAGGCTTTGAAAACATCTGTTGCCTCATTCCTGTTAGTGAGGATAAGTAACAGCCCAAGTAGGACATGGAATATGTGACAAACGCAATATATAATTTTACGTACACGTTCAGAAAGAAACTATGAGAAGTAGTTGCAGGATCACAACAGGCCGGGAGCCATTTCCCACTATTTCGTAGGAATACACTTTCGGAGATGTGATGTGGAATATTAGTGACCAGAATTATTCAGAATGAGCTGGACTATTTTTTTTTAGTAGACGTCAAATCCCATTCAGAAGTTCGTCCATAGTGTGCAAACAGGCCCTGACTGTGTGTGGTGTTCCTGTCATAACACCTTGATATTTTTATAAATGTTCAAAATGTGCGAATATTTATATAAAGGAAATCAAAGGCTCAGAATATTAAGATGATGGCGCTTACCATTCTGAGGAAATATTACGGCTTTTTGAAGTCACAAGCGTTAGGTAATAATAAAAAAAATAAAATAAAATAAAAGGCCTGTAGTACCCAGCTGTAATGGGAATGTGGAAGTTCTGCACTAAACATCAACATGCAACGTCAAATGAAGCATGTACCCTTTTCTCATATATGCGCCACTGTTGCATCAATATCAGAAGAGAGAGAAATTGTGTCGGTGGGGAGGGGAGGGGAGGGGTTTTGGGTGGGCACAGAGGAAGAAGTTTATGCGCAAGTCAAAACGTTGCCAAGGTTTTGGGGCGTGCAGCCGTTTCTACTAGATTTTGCAAATGAATAGAGTAGTTTCGGGAAATACTATGGCAAAAGCATTTTCATTAGGCATCTTGATTATGTGAATAAAACTAAAAAGCGTAACATAAATTAGATTATTTGTTAACATATTGATTAAGTGAAAATAGTTAATGATGCAAATAATCAATCAATTGCGTACGAATGGCGAAAAGAAATAAAGGAGACGAGAGGGAGATAGGAAAAAATAGGGTTGCAGATTAAAGAAGAATTGCGCGGTTAACGAGACCGAATGAGCGCCTAAGAATAGGTGGCAAGGATAAAGTGTAATCTATTAAAAAGAAAGAAACAGATAAAGGTTGCTTTAATCATTTCCCACGTCATTCCAACCAGCGAAATACTACGCCGGGTAAAAATTACCAGTATGTTTGAAATTCTTGAAAATCAGCGGAGCGTAAAATAACTTCCGTTTTTCAAAGCGCATTATGGTGCTTCAGAGCCAAAATAGCCTTTAGCCTTCATATTTAGTCCATATTCGAATGATATAATCACACATCATGATTTTCCTCCTGTCCTGTATAATTACATGTCAATGAATCGCATTTTTATGAGACAAATTTCAGACGCAATCTGTTTTTTAGGGAAATTCTGGTTTTAACATTAATTTTGTTAACGGTCTCAAGGAAACTGTCTATACCACAAAAAGTTTGTACTTCTTTAAAATATTTTCAGTTTTTTCAACCCTTGAGTCAGGCACAGGCAGGAAAAAAAGGAAATACGCCGAAGACAAACTGAATATATCTATACCTTATATGTACATCTTGTTGGTATACATATACCCAAATATGTAAAATCTAAACAGAGAAAGAAATGATTTTGAGATGAAAATCAGCACATGACAAGTTTCCTAAACCTAACTGAAAAAAAACTCAAGTGACTGGACGAGAAACGCCCATCTGTACCAAACGCATTGTATCTTTTTCAGTTGGTAATGCAGTTAGCTCACGGGAAATAGGCTCTGTGTTTAAACTTGCCGTCGTCCAACCTGGGACCAACGTCTCTCATTATTAGGCCCTATATAAGGATACAGAGCGAAATGATCTTCTTTCGATCTTCATAGCATGTACATCCCTTCGATAGAGACTGAATGACCATTTCAATCTCCTCTTATATTATCGCCGTTTTTTATGCTATGGGTACATTAGTAAATTCAGAAACTATAACAAGCATGAAAAAATAAACAAATTCTCTTGATCTCCATCTTCATGTTTCTCTCCTTCTGTTTCATACATATTATTTTCGACATTGCTCTCAAGAGGTTCTCTGTATTTGCCACTGCACTCTCGATCTGACCGCAGGAAAGCTACATCTCGGGAGTTGCCGCTTTTCTCAAACTGTGAAATTCTCTGGCCTCTGGTATTTTCTTAATCCCTTTTGTGTCTCTTTTCAAACGGCCACATCACCTTCAAAGATGCAGTCCAGTTTTTCTTGTTTCGGGTCCCAGGTTATTTAGGACAGTTATGCTCGTCTCTGTTTCCGCAACACAAGTTGCATCTATAAACCTAATTCCCTTTGCATTTGTATAATACCAATTATCATTAAAATCTGTAACTTGATTCCCTACACACCAACAAAATGATTCACTAAATATAGTTCTACTTTTCATTCAGATCAGTTCCAAATTCTACGAAACTGTTCGGAGTCGTCACCTGACAAAGGCACCAATGCATAATAAACCCACAGCTACGAGGATTCAGATGTATTTCCCACACCTTTTCCTAGACACATCGTCTACTCTTCAGCGTGGACAACACTAATTAGGTCACAAGTACTAGTTTCTTTCCTGTATAAAACCAACTGAGAGATTCTTATTATTTATGATTCTCACTCTAGTCGGTAACGAGATATCTCGAAATTTTTGCGAATCTCAAACATTCCCCATACCTGCAATTGTGCAATATGCATTCTAACTTAATTCTGAGCTGACGCCAGCGAGATCTTGACTTACGTATTTATATAAATTTTGAATTGATTAGTTAATAGTTCTTGTCCTCTTAGTATCTTTCACAGGCATCAAGATTGTATCCAATTCCATTTCTGTCTGTTCTTACATTGTAAAGTGTACTGGTTCGCTGTATTTATTGTTATCTATTATCGACCTCAGGTCACTGAGGTTTCCATTGTGTTCCGCGGCGCGACGCCAGTCTGCCGCCCAATAAACTGCCTAGATCATGAATAAAGTAGCAGTAATCTTATCCTGCTCGATTCTTTCGCACCTCTTAAAGTGGTGACCCCGGAGTGGTTCCTGAAGCCATTAGCGGACCCATACAGCGACTCAGTCTTGGCTTCAGGAACTTACTCATGCCCTTAGCGGACTAATCACGGCGCTGAACCAGCGTTTGGGCGTGCTGACTCTCGTCGGCAAAATCACCAGCGTCATTAGCGGACTCACACAGCACGCTTCCAAGTGCGTTTTGACGCGAGTACCCTACTCCAGTTAAGAGGGCAAAGAGCGAGTATGGACGCGGACATCCCTTCCCTCGTTCAGTTAACCGCTAACCTTGCGGATTTGGATGTCTACCCCCCCCCCATATCACCTGCGCCTGCCCCTGCACCGAGGCTCTCACGCTCCTCCACACCCCTGCCCACACCCCACACTCTCCCCTGCCCGGGGCCCTGCCCGGCAGGACAATCACGGGTCGCCCTGACCTTAAAACTGCCGCCATTCACGCAGGGGAACCCATTGTCATGGCTGTGCAGGGTCGAGAGCCAGATCCGGATGGCGGAACTCACTGACAGGGTGCTGCAGGCGGACACCATACTTACTGCCCTGCTGGAGGAAATCTACAAAAAGCTTGTCCCGCGGGTGTCCGACGCACGCCCCCTCACCTACCACCTCCTGAAGAAGTCCCTACTCAAGGCATGCTTCCTGCCGGTCGCCGAGCAGGCCAGCCGTGCCCTCAACCTCGCTGTCAGCCTGCGGCAGGAGCAGAGCGTCATGGAGTCATGGGGCATGATAAAGGACCTCCTCACCCTCCCAGACACTGACGGCACCGGAAAACAAAACAAAATAACCTCGTCGCAGGAGCTCCTCCTTCATCAGCTCCTCCCGGAGGTCCGGACACAAATCCCTGAGCCCTACGCCATGCCCCTCGACGACCTGATCCGCACGGTGCAGAACCTAACGGACTCCGTGAGGGCAATGAAGTGGGTACCAGCACCCGCACTACCAGTCAGCACCATCCAGCAGGAGGAGGGCTCAGAGCAGGAAGTCAACACCCTCGCCAGGAGACGCCCAGCGCCTCACAACAGGTGGAATTCCCTGGGGCTGTGCCACTACCACAGGCGGTTCGGCAAGGACGCCCGGAACTGCCTGCCGCCCTGTTCATTCACCCATTCGAAAAACAGGGGTGGCCGCCAGCAGGACAGGCCGCCATGGCAGCAGAAGAACCCAGGGGCCCAGAACCAGTAGGCTTCTACGTCCGCGACACAGTCTCCGGCAGGATGATGCTGGTCGACACGGGGGCCGTTAGATCAATCTTCCCGGCATCCAGAGAGGACCTCAAGTGAGAATCGGACCCGGCTGCCTTCCTTACAGCCGCCAACGGGTCGCCCATCCTCTCCTAGAGCACCAGGCCCCTGTCAATCTCCATCCTTGGCCAGAGATATTCCTGGGACTTCGTCATCGCGGACGTGAGGACCCCGCTCCTGGGTGTGGATTTCCTTGCCCACTTTGGGCTGGCAGTCGATGGAGGTAGGAAGCACCTCCTCAACACCAACTCCTGCCAGTCCCTCCCATTGGCAACGGGACCCAAGGCGCCCACCATCTGTTCCGCCGCCTCCCACCAGTACGCACAGCTGCTGATGGAGTTCCAGGAAGTTTTCAGGCCCGAGCTCCGCCAAGTCCCCGGGGCCCCAGCCAAACATGGCATCTACCATCACATAAAGACAAAGGGCCCCCCTGCACACACGAGGTTCCGGAGGCTTCCCCCGCGGCACCTACAGGAGGCCAAGAACACATTCGCCGAAATGGAGCAGATGGGAATCTGCAAGAAGGCTTCCAGCCCGTGGGCGTCCCCCCTCCACATGGTGCAGAAACCAGACGGCTCCTGGAGACCCTGCAGCGACTACAGGAGGCTTAACCTCGCAACGGAACCTGACCATTACCCCCTGCCGAACATGCAGGACCTAACGGCTTCCTTCCACAGGGCCAAAATTTTTACTAAGTTGGATCTCTTGAAATCCTATTTTCAGGTACCAGTCGCGCCAGAGGACATACCAAAGACCGGCATCATCACGCCTTTCGGGTCCTACGTGTTCGCCTTCACCACCTTCAGCCTGAGGAACGCCGGGGCGACTTTCCAGTGGCTCATGGACAGCATCCTGGGGGACCTGAAGTTCTGCGTCTCCTACGTAGATGATATCCTTATATTTTCCAGGTCCCACAGGGAGCACCAGAAACACATCCGGGCAGTCCTGCAGCGCCTGCAGGAGAACAGCCTCGTCGTACGTTTCGACAAGTGCACCTTCGGCGTCCAGAAAGCCGATTTCCTGGGCCACGAGATATCCCCGGATGGTGTCCGCCCACTCACATCCAAAGTCGCAGCTGTCACCAGGTTCCCCATCCCCACCTCCATCAAGGCCGTCCAGGAGTTCTTCGGAATGGTGAACTACTACAGGAGGTTCATCCCCGGGATCACGCACACCACGGCCCCGCTGACGGAAACACTCAAAGGCCAACCAAAGTCCTTGTGGGGACCCAGCCAGCAGCAGGCCTTCTCCCTGACAAAGGCCGCCCTCGCCATGGCAACCGCCTTGGCCCACCAGGATCCCAACGCCCCCCTCCAGCTGACGACAGACGCCAGCAACGTCGCCTGTGGTGCTGTCTTGGAGCAGGATATCGACGGCGCCCCCCAGCCCATCCTTCTTCAGCAAGAAATTCAACCCCGCAGAGGCCTGTTACAGCACCTTCGACCAGGAACTCTGCGCAGTGTACAGTGCAGTCCGGCATTTCAAGTTCCTCCTGGAGGGCACGCCCTTCACAATCTACATGGACCACCAGCCGCTGGTGCACGCCTTCACAAAGCAAGGGGACGCATGGTCTTCCAGGCAGCAGCGGCATCTCTTGGCCATCGCTGAGTTCACCTGCTCCATCAAGTACCTCCCCGGCAGGAAGAGCCCCGTGGCGGACGCCCTCTCCAGAGTCGAGATGAACGTGGTGCAGCTCGGGATCAACGACGAAGACCTCACCAGGGAACAGGCCGCCGACCTAGAGACCCCAGCCTACCGCACCGCCATCACGTCCCTGAAGTGGCAGGACGTGCTACTCGCCCCTGGGGGCCCAAGTCTCCTCTGCGACGTCAATACCAGTCAGCCCCGCCCCCTGGTGCCAGCCTCCCGCCGCCGCCAGGTATTTGACGTCATCCACGGCCTCTCACACCCCTCCAGCAGGACAACGGCCAAGATGCGCTCAGGGAAGTTCATCTGGCACGGAATTCAGAAGGACGCAAGGTCCTGGGCAAGGCAGTGCCTGCAGTGCCAAACCAGCAAGGTGGGGCGTCACACTGAGTCCGGGGTAGGCAAGTTCCCGCAGTCAGAGTGACGCTTCAGCCACATCCACATCAACATCATCAGGCCCCTTCCCCATCAGGTGCGGGTCCAGATACCTCCTGACGGTGGTAGACCACTCAACACGGTGGCCCGAAGCCACGTCAATGCAAGAAGCCACTGCCAGGGCATGTGCCGAGTCCCTGATCTCTAGCTGGATCAGCCGCTTTGGCATCCCAGACCACATCACAACCGACAGGGGTCCCGCTTTCCTGTCCGATTTCCTGTCCGAATTGTGGTCCGCCCTGGCTCGGCTGCTGTGGACAACACATCACACCACCACGGCCTACAACCCAGCGGCCAACGGCTTGGTCGAGAGGTTTCATAGGTCCCTGAAGGCGTCCCTTATGGCCCACTGCACCGCCGAGGACTGGAAGTACCAGCTGCCGTGGGTCCTCCTCGGGTTGAGAACCGCCCCCAGGGCCGACGGCACCCCGTCTGCGGCTGAGAAAACCTACGGCAAGTCCCTCGTGGTCCCGGGTGAGCTCGTGCAGAGGATCGCCACAACCCATCGGTCCAGAGGCTTCGCGACATAGTCGGCAAGTTCGCCCCCTGCAAGCGGACATATACCGACAGGTCGGCCACCTTCACACCGCCCGGGCTGGCCTCCACCACCCACGTCTTCGTCAGGGATGACGCCGTCCGCCCGCCACTGACCAGGCCCTACTGGGGACCCTTCCACGTGCTGGAGCAAAACACCAAGGCGTTCCTGCTCGCACTTCACGGGAGGAATGACTGGGTGTCAATTGACTGGGTCAAGCCCACCCTCCTGGAGGAGGACACAGATGTCACCGCATCGCACCCTCCGCCTGCTCAGCCTTCGCCACAGCCAGGCCCTCGTAAGGGGCGGGCACGAGGCCGCCCCCGAAAAAGCCCGCCCACACCCGCAGTCAGGCAAACCCTCACAGAAGGCATTCCCCTGATGTCCTCACACAGCCGAGGCCCCCTGCAGCGCCACAGCAGATACGCCGACTAATCAGACATTACCCACGTCTTTGGGGGGGGGGAGTATTTGTAAAGACATCTGTAAAGTCATTCGTGAAGTCTCTGCTAAAAGTGTTAGTTGTAAAGTCTCTGCTGAGCAAGTTTTCTGTGTTGACATCCCATTTTCTTTGCCTACAATTAGTCACGCCTAATGCGCCAGGTCACGCAAAGTTCAATCATTTAAACTATGTATATATTTTGTTTACCTGCTGTCAAAAATGTATCGCATGTTTCTTCTTTCACAGGCATCAAGATTGTATCCAATTCCATTTCTGTCTGTTCTTACATTGTAAAGTGTACTGGTTCGCTGTATTTATTGTTATTTATTATCGACCTCAGGTCACTGAGGTTTCCATTGTATTTTGCGGCGCAACACCAGTCTGCTGCTATATAAACTGCCTGGATCATGAATAAAGTAGCAGTAACCTTATCCTGCTCGTTTCTTTCGCACCTCTTGAAAAGTCATCAATGAATCACTCAGTTCGAAACTTTTCAGTGTACCCCTGAAGCGTCAGGAACCCAGGTTGCGAGCCCTCGGGAATGAGTCATGAGGGAGGTCTGCTGCATGGTGCCAAACTACCATCGTGCAGCTGCTGGATTCGAATCCAGTTTGTATTTGTCGGTCCGCATGTGTTTGTGGAGTAGATAAGAGAATTCCCCGTCTGTCTGTCTCTCTCTCTCTCTCTCTCTCTCTCTCTCTCTCTCTCTCTCTCTCTCTCTCTCCCCCCCATCGGGTGGGTAATCAAAATTTAGTCTCACTTTATCCCTATCTCTATATTAAATAGATATGCATAATCAATCTCTCTCTCTCTCCCCCTCTCTCTCTCTCTCTCTCTCTCTCTCTCTCTCTCTCTCTCATAACATTCCTGAAGCGATTAGTGATTATGACTATTCTTTCCATATTTTTAATTTCACGATTTTAGAATTGGCGTATAATGAAAAGTTCTGTATTTGGAAACCGATGATAAATGTTATTTTCATCTCGCCAGCAAATCTTTCTTGGTTCCCCGCTGCATTTTCATAACCTCGGATGTGTAACCTCTTATTCCATAAGTGTAACTTATACACACATCGGTTTAGATCATGACGCATGTTTGGTGCATTTCACCACGTATTTTTGGACGACTGGCTGTGGTGGGGATATTTCTGTCAAATTCCTTACGCATACAAAGCAACTGGGATGAGTCTCTTATGATCCAAATGCCACTCATGCTGGTCTGAAGCCATAAAAAATAAAAAAAAGGGAAGGTTAAGGGTATGGTTAATACTTTTGACTTATTATTGTCCGATGCAGGCCTCAGAGGGTCACAATAAAACCTGTTAATCACAGGAGTGAATGAGTGATTTCTCGTATGCACTATCTATTAATGAAACCCTGTGTTGATATTGCTAAGCTTTCCCAAAAGCACAATTAGATACACCTTTTAGAGAGCTGTAATAAGATCGGCACTCAGTCATCACGGGACCAGAGAGCCACTGGTTTGAAAGGAAACAATTCTACATGCAAGCAGTAATTTGTAAAGTGAACGTACTGATATAAATGTCCATAACCTGCAAAAGGAAAATTCAGTTAAATAAAAGCAAATTGATAAAAGATAGCCATCTGGATGTCAAATTTCAGGCAACGCCTGTCACGCCTGTGGAACGAAGATAAAGCGCAAATCATTTTTCTCAGAGAATTAGTCTATATCTGGGCCTTGGTATGATGCAGGTGAACTCTCTTTTTTTCTTCGCCTTCGTCTATTAATCTATTAATAAGCGAGTTACTATTGTGCCCGCTCAAGATATTTTTCGGCTCTGTTACGTCTATGACAGGGGTTCTCGACCAAAGGTTCTCAACCGAAATTCTAAGTTTTCTTTCCAAAGGAACCTGTAACTTCATCAAGTTAGTTCTTTTTATTCATATGTGGTAATGTATATTATTTCTTATGGGAATTATTAACTTCATAATAGATTTAGTAGCCTACCCTTTTAAGCAAATTCTTCAAAGTGTAGTGCTGTTTTATAATAAATTGCTCTTAATTCATAGACAATTTATGATTTGTGCCGGGTTAGTAAGGGTTCGGTTTGATGGTAAGAAAATTGTTGGGGATAGGCCTATGTGGAAAAAAAACAAACCAATTATATGACGAACCCCTCAGAAATCTTCCTGCGAACTCCAGGGACTTTGAGAACCCATTCTGTAACTGATACTATGCAAGAACTTTCAGAAAGTATAACAGAAAAAAAAGCAATCTGGTTCCTTGAGAAGCTCCCACGATTAAGGCTTAACTTTCGGGATTAAGCTCTTTCTTTTATTCCATCTTCCAGTTTTGTTGTCCTTTGGCCTGGGCTGGAAAAGGGCATTAGGTAGACCTTCTCACCGCCCTCTCTTTTAAAACAAGAAAGGAATATGATTATCATAATTTCTACTTTTATGCGTAGGTTCTTGCAAGCATTATCACCTTCTTTTGCCTTGATAACCTGAATGAGGGCCAATTACTTTTTAAATTCTTATCGGTAATTGTAAGCACTAATTTATTAATTGAGTTTTATTCTGATTTTTGACGTCTTATGGAGCTGAGTTAATGCAAGAGGAACATATTTTCCTCTATTTTCCACAAATTTTTTCAAGCGCTCCTTGCGCTAAGTATTTGAGTCTCTTTTCCTTTCCATCTAGAGACCAAAATTAAGCTCTCCATCGTTTCGCAATCCTTTCTGGGGCGTGTGATAAACCCTCTCTCTCTCTCTCTCTCTCTCTCTCTCTCTCTCTCTCTCTCTCTCTCTCTCTCTCCAAATCTTTTTAAGGCTTAATGCCCTTCACCTTACTGGTAGCGAATAATTAAGAGTATGACGTAGAAACATAATTCTCATTTAATTTTTACCGGAAGAGCGAATTTTCCATTCACTAGCATTGAGCTACTTTGTAATTTTGTGAAATATACTTGTATATTTATTATTTGCTGCTCTTAAGTGAATTGAATTCTAATCATTTCTGATTTTGTCTTCTTGTGTATAGAAGTTATCAACCTTTATAAACCACCTCTTACTTCTTCCTAATGAGCACCAAATTCTTTGGAAGCTTGAATTTCAGGTCACTGGCCACTGTGGGCTTGTTCCGTATGAATAGGGTTCATATTCTGAATAATTATGATAATAATAATAGTTTATTTTCTTTTGGTCTTCTCACGTGTGAATGTGGAAAACATTTTCATTAGAATAATTGTCGATGAGATAATTGGTGAGAGAAGTTTTCATATTTTACTGGGAACTTCTGTTTTTAAAATGTTGAAATTGATAACGGGCCCTAGACGATACGACCCGTGGATCAGGTTCCGTTCTAACTCCGGAATCCGCGGTGCCCATAGACGTTCGGATTCACTTCAGTTTGCCGAAACCTGGTCGGGTGAAGACGTGTCAGGTCCGCTCAGTGATGACGCTATAGACTGCGCTCTTGCAGCAGAAATTGGAAAACCCCAACGAAAAAGGAGAACCTGGATTAAACTATGGTTGAAGAGAAATTAACTATCTCAAGATTGTTTATTAATGAATTGAAACTTTACCCTGGTGATTGGTTTAATTACCGGAGTATGGACGAGCAGACCGACATGGAATTATTATAAATGGACTCCCCTCTCCTAGAAATAAAAAGCACACTTGTATGAGACAGCCAATATCACGGTACGAGAGGAGGTTGGCCACACTTGGCTTCCGCGCCACAAGCCGTTCCTTTGGGCATATAAAGCAATTATTCAAGTTATGCAACGCGAGTTTACAAAAGTAAAAAGTAACTATGTTGCATACACAGCATCCTGCATAGTCTAGTGACATATAGTCTAGTATACAGTAGGTCTATGATCCGTTAAGGCAGAATAGGCCCTTAAACCTACGTTTCCGTAGCCAAGTAAGAGTAGTTTTCAGTTTTTTTTTGTACAAAAAGTTTTTAATTTATGCAAGGAAAATTGAAATATTATTGAAAATATTATTATCATAATTTTCATTTTATGTACGAAAATAACAATGTAATTTAAACAATAGTATTTATGCATACATACATACACACACAGACACACACACGTATGTATATATATATATATATATATATATATATATATATATATATATATATATATATATATATATATATATATATATTACATCCTTCTGCGGTAATTTTCAAACTAATTTATCATAAACCTCATTTCGCTTTCCTACGACGCTCAATAAACTCCTCCATTGACTCATCTGCCGACGTAGCTGCCATGTTACCCTTTCAACATCTAGTTGAAACTGAAGTAAATCTTGAGATCACGCCATAGACGTGGAGGCCTCCGGCCACCTGAACTAAAACGGAAGCCACGAACCTGGCAACGGCAGGTTGCGAGCTGGTCGGCGAGGCCGACGGACTCGGCCCACTTTTGGTCGAAGAACACCACAGACAGCGAGGTTTACTCAGTTCAGACGACCGGATCCGGCGATCGTAACGTCTATGGGGCCCTTAACAGGGCTGAGCAGCCCTAGAAAATATCTGCATAACTTTTAAAACAATTTGGTGGTACACATAACCGCTGTAAATTTGTTTTGCTTATTATTTTCACAATTAGAATTGGGACCTCGATAAGACTCCTTAGTCGCTTATGTCCGACGGCTAAGATTTGTGGAATATTTTCACACTGTGAAGTGTAAACCCGAAGTTGAACTTGTTTTTTGTTTTCAGTTTGATGGAGGCTCAAGAATTCAATTTGAGCTCGTCCCAACTACACAGTCTCAGAGGAGTGCAGATCTGTTGCTCTTCATAACTACTTAAACTAACTTAATGTAACCAAGGACTGGGAACTATGCGTTCTCGAGTTGATGGTGGTGATGTTGCTGAAAGGTAGAATGGCGATTTAAATTCCAGTCTGCATGCGAGAAGAATTGCTATTCGAACGAACGTAATCATTCCTGGTCATGTGACCATTATCATTATTATCATTGAAAATGCACAGCCATGCACATGGACGAAACCTAAATTAACTAATAAAGGTTGCTAACACAGATAAATGCCAAAATGTCAGAATTAAAAATGTTAGAAGGGAAGGACAGATAAATAATCGGTGAATAGCTTACAGATAGATCCACAGACAAATAAGTGTAATATACAAACTTAAAAAGCAAAATGAGTGAGAATGCCCAGGCAATGGAGGAGCATGGCGCTACAAGAGCGTTATACCCTCTCTTGGACTTCATCAGTAAAAGCCATCGGAATAACGGCGTTCGTAGACTGCAAAACTCCGCCAAGCCTGATGCCTTCTGCACAAAATTTACAGTCCTAAAATCTAATCGCTTGTTGCCAGTCGCGAGGCCTTTAACCTTTAGCAGAATTTCCTTAGATAATATTTTTCTCATCCCATCAACAAAAAGGCCATAAATAGCCGAACCAACAACATAGCTTCCTTTGTGGAGGCGATATCGAGTGGCTTTGCTGAAGAAACCGGGACCCTCAATAACCCCAAGCCGATTGCAAAATGGTTATAAATTACGGTGAATTCATAATCCGAGAAATTCCATTCCAGTGAATTGATTGATATTCAAATAAATTTGTGATTAATTTGGTCTCTAACAATACTGTACCAGAGATAAGAAGAATTCAAATGCCCTTGGAAACCCGCTGCCATCTCCGAATTTAGAACGCCTGTCCTAATGTATGAGCGTGAGGGACGAAAATAAATCTTCTGTGGTAGAGACAGCATAAATATTGGTTTATCAATAGCAAGGCAAAAATATAAAAAAGATAAAATAAAAGGAGTCCACCTGCATCACACCTAAGGACCTGAAATAGACTCATTCTTTGAGGAGGTATAATTATCGGCGCTCCATCTTTGTTCCA
>NC_089752.1:67055319-67100319 GCF_040412425.1 Macrobrachium rosenbergii
GTATATGTGTGTGTGTGTGTATGTTCCACATGCACTCTGAAACTTATTACCAAACTTGGCATACATATGAATTACCATCTGGGAAAGAACACTGTGGGGGTTAAGTCATCACTGGCACCAAAAGGGGGTTTGTGGGAAGGGGGGGTGAAATGTAAAAATGTATATATATACATATATAAATATACATATATATCACCCTTTCACCTCTACCTCCTCTCCCCTCCCCTCCACTTCTCCCTCCCATCTCCCTTCCGCCTTTTCTCCTCCCCTTCCCCCTTTTCTCCCTCCCTTCCCCCTCCCCTTAACTTAAGATTAAGAGCGGGTAATTGTCCGTTGAATAGCTTGATACATTTTTTGCCAATAAACCCACAAACCATGGGATCTCTTTTCCATGTCAAGGACAGGATTAACCACTTGTTTACTTCGGGTGTGATTTATAGATATAATTGTCCTAGATGTGATCATGGCACTTACATCGGTTGTACCAGGAGGCTACTAAAAGTCCAAATCTCCTCTCATCAAGGAGTTTTAGAACAGGCTGTCGATTATCCAATCCCGAGCAGTCCAATGTAAGGAATCACAATGAAATTTATAAGACATGTACTGTAGATGCCAAGGGTTTTAGTATGATGGGGAGAACCCGATGCGTAGAAGAATTAACCATACTTGAATCTATTATGATTAAATTAACTGTTCCTACCCTTAATCACCAATCAACTTCCACCCAGCTGTTCATCTCTTAACGTACCTGCTGTAATCTCTTTGTACCTGCTCCCCCCGCAAACTCGCCCATTCCCCCACCGCCCCCCGCTGCATTGGTTGTCTGTCAGTTTGCTTTACACTACCGGTGTGGGTATGTATCCTTTGCTTTTTGTATTGGCCCTGGCCATCGTCTGCTGTTCTGTTCTTTTTTTTAAATACTTTTTTAAATATCTTTTCAGTGTTTTTAAGGCTGTCCTTTTTAAAAAAATTTTTTTAACATGGTGTTAACAAGTACATAATGTGCATACCTTTTATTGTTTATACACAATTACTGTTAAGTTCATCGGTTTTTCAGCCTGGAAAATGTATCAAGAGATACGAAACGTCAGTTTATTATTAAATACATAAAGAAAAAAGAACGCCTTTCCGTTGCTCCAATTTGCCTACGCGCACACACACACACACACACACACATACACATATATATATATTGCAACAGGGGATACTCTTCCCAAGTCAACTCACCTTTTAAGAACCTTGTTTTCAAAGATCTTAAAGTAAAATCATTTTATCTCACTGTTGACACTAACTGCCGGTCATGGAGAAATTGCTTCTTCTCTAAGTCTCTAGTCATTATTCCTTTGGCGGCCTTTTTTCCTTCCCTGAACTTGTGAGTGCGTTAAACCCTTTTTCAGGTTACTAAGCCACCCTTGGAGATAATCCTGCTCATCCGATGGCAAAGGTGAAAGTCAGACGGACCGCATGGTGCACAAGCAACCCACAAGGTCAAAACCCTTATCATATGGTCAACAGAGCTACCAACGAGGTCAAAGGTAACGCACCAAAAGCCATATGTCTCACGATAGAAAGCGAGCAGCACCTTGGAGAATGGGAAAATTAATCCAGCTGAAGGCATAAAAGGGGCCACACTATTTGCGCTCAACAGACACACACGCCTGGACGCAGATCCAACACACACTGCCTATTGACCTCCTCTCCTTTAGAGCCTGTTCCCCCCACATGTCTGCCTATCCAGTCCAGTATCTTTCCAGTGCCAATTACTCAAATAACCCCCTATTGTTGGTACATCTACGAGGACTCATCTCTCCGGAATAAGGTAAAGTGCCAGGAATCTGTGGTTTACCAGTCATGTAGTTCTTTTCCTTTTGATAATCATTTTCCGTTTTTCAAGTGCAATTCTCCTGTAGACCTGACTTTATTTTTAACTTGTGTTCGTAAGTGATTTTAACAGTGTTTTATAGCCGAGGAATCTTGGCACCACCAGTGCACCCTCGAACCCGTAGTTTTGCTAATTATCATATGCATTCTCCATTGTAGACGGAGTTTTCTCGCCGTGGATCCTTTGCTTTGATTGTGCTGTATTGCTGTGGTTAACCCACTGCAATCTAACCCTCAGGGCCATTGAATTGGAATTCCCAGCACCTTCAGTTATCACCTTTCCATCATAATTTTGTCCTCCAGCAGGACCCCATATACCTGTCTTAATTATCACCATCTTGTGATTTTGTTATTGTAAATATGTGTGATTTTAGTTATTGTAAAAGTTTATCTCAATTTCCCCTTTCTAGTAAGGCCCTCATCTCATCACCTTTTCTTCTTATGTTCTACTAATCCAGGAATTTAAGTCAGATCAGCGGCATCCCTTGTGGTAATTACTCCCCCCTAGATTAGAACATTTATATTTTGTCACAAATAAGATAAAACCTGTACAAATATAAGAACAGCATAATGATTCCAACCAATCACAGGACCCCTACCTACGTTGGTAAACAAACATTGGGCAATGAACAACTGTATTGTTGAAGATTGGTTGTTTAGTGTAGGAACAGATAGTTTCTATCATTATAGATTCAAAAATGGCTCATTCGTTCATTCCTCGGCACCCTGCATTTGTCCTAAGACTTTAAAATCTTTGACATCTAGATGGATTTTACGTACCTTTGCATGATACGTTGCGTTAGATTTGTCAGGACTGAACAGTCTATTCCCAGTCCTGTAGATAAACCCATTATGAAAACAGATGCAAACCCTCAGTAATCTCGCTGTGTATCCGATATCTGTGCCCACATCTGGGACAGGTATACATTATTTACAAATGCTGTTGGATGCAAGCAGGGGACTCACTCCATCCTTGAACTTGAATAAGGATCCGATGGCTCTTGGGTTGTTAGGGATGAGCTTTAAACTTGAAGCTGGTAATTCATTATTAAATAAAATCAGATATTTTCTTATAAATTTATTTCCATGCAAGAAGAGGAATTTTCCATAGCGCTCCCAAACTATTTCTGGATGTAGTGTGGTTTAGGTATGCTGACGACATAGTATGTGTTTGGACAGGTGACGAAAATATAAGGAACTTTTTGCTAAATTAAATGAATCAGTACCGTCAATAAATTTCGCTGTGGAAATGGAAAAGGGTGGTTGGCTACCCATTTTGGATTATCTGGTACATACAACTAGTAATGGGTTTAAACGCAGCGTATACGAAATCCACCAATTTTGTGCCTATGTTCATTTTTAGTTTTCTGTAAAACTGTTGCTCCTGTTTTGTCTGTCTGTCCGCCAACAGATCTAAAAGCTACTGAGGCTAGAGGGCTGCAAATTGGTATGTTGATCATTCACCCTCCAATCATCAAACACACAAAATTGCAGCCCTCTAGCCTCAGTAGTGTTTAATTTTATTTAAGGATAAAGTTAGCCATAATCGTGCTTCTGGCAACGATATAGAATAGGCCACCACCGGGCCGTGGTTGAAGTTACGTGGCCCGTGGTTAAAGTTACGTGGGCCGTGGCTCATATGGCATTATATCTAGACCACCGAAATATAGATCTATTTTCGGTGGCCTTAATTATACATTGTGGCGGCTGTACAGAAAACTTTTCTTCGGCGCATTTTTTACTGGTTATTCTAGTCACGGCAATAAAGTTAAGATATCAGTCTTAGCATCTATGTTTTTAAGAGCATTATGCAAATGTATCCCTGAATACGTTGATGATGGAATAGAGATGATCAGGAATAAAGGTAAAAATTATAAATACCCTGACCCTGTATTAGACAATGCATTAAAAGCGGCAAAAAGACATTTTATGATAATAAAAAAGATACTTAAAACAGTAAAAACCTACTGCTACTGCCATATAATAATCATTTCAAAGCTATTCCCCATCTACTCAGAAATTTTGGAGTTAACGTAGCATTTAAGAACAATAAAACCAGAAAGACGTGCTAATAAAGCACTCGCCAGACAGTATTAAAGGATGAGTATACCGAATTCCGTACAAGTCTTGTGGTGATTTTTATATTTGTCACACTGGAAGAGCAAAGGAAAAGAGAATAGAACAGCATAAAAGATGTGTACGAAATGCACAGATGGATAGTGGAATTTTTGCATATGTTAGAGAAAACAATTATACAGTTGACTGGGCAGAAAAAAAAAAAAAAAATATATATATATATATATATATATATATATATATATATATATATATATATATATATATATATATATATATATATATACGGACCTTTCTCGTATTGTGCGTATTCATAGCGCGCGCGATTTGCCTAGAACACGACACTTCCTGTCAAGCTCGTGAGTCTTGCTGTGCGAGGAACTGTACGCAAAAACTGCGCTCCGTTGGCAGCGAGTGTGATATCCATTTGCAAAAGTCAAAGAGTGCTCCTGTATCTCAATGATAATTTTAACAAAACTGTTTGCTTACTGTATCCAGTTAAGTTGCATATATTATTATAAATGATCATATTGCATTCTGGTGATGCTAACTTTCTAAAACTGATCATGCTGGTTAAGTTGTACAGACATCATCGTCAATATGTTGCAAAATGATAGCTGGCTGAGTACTACTGGCATCGTTACTGCCATTAGTAGCAAGCTTAAATAAACATGACTGGGAGATACTTTTTTTGTAAATTAACAAAACAAGGCTGGCAAATGCAGCTGACGTTTATTTATAAATTCAGTCAAATTAGATGAAGTTATGCTGTGATTTTGCCAGCTGCGGACATCACTTTCGCTTATTCCAAAACGTTCATTTTAGTTGTATAACTTCTTAAGATCTTTTGCACTGCGTGAAGGATGAATAAAAATTCATTTTATTTTGACTTATGAAAGTCACTATGTAGAATTTGCAAGTTTTCAGCAAGTGGACAAATGTAACACAACTCGTAATGAACATCGGCAAACAGCTGTTGCCTGATACAGCTGTTTATGTCGGTGCTTGCTGTTATTTATCCCAGTGTTTTGCATGAAACAGTAACTATATAATCTACCAGAAAAGAAACTTGCACATTAAGCATAGCCCATTTGTGATTAGATGTTTTAGGGACAAAATTTTGGGGCTCGCATGATGCACGAGATCAGATGATACTCGAGTACGGTTACGCGGTAACCACAGTTCTTATGATTCTGTAAGTTTTAGTTTTATCGAATGTTTTGTTGGAAATAATATGTATAGTATGTTTGTGGCCTTAATTTGATGGTTTTATGGACGCAGTCAGTGAAGTAACTTTAAGTGGTGAATGTTTTGGAGAGGTGGCAGGTGGAGAAGTGGCGCGGCAGCAGAGATGCCGCACTAACTACAGTAGTAACTCTCTAGCTTCGGAACGCTGTGCTTTTGACTCCTCTGTGCAGCCTTTGGGTCACTTGGTTAAGGGATAGGTCTTATTTTTGTTGTTTCCCTCTTTCCTATAATTATTTTGTCTCTGTCGCCATAAGGGGTCAGAAAATTTACGGCTGGAGACGGGTGCCGCCGCAAGTAATTTTCCCCAGAAGTTTGTGTTCCTAGGACGCGAATTCGTAGTGCGCGAGCGCGTCTGTCGCTTATATAATGCAAAGAAGAGAAGCATCACGGAGTCTAGTTTTATCAAAGAAAGTTTCCCTAAGAACAGGAAAATCAGTCAAGGCTTGTATAAATTAGATCCGTTCAGTTCAAAAGAAATATGCAAGAAGTCTAAGTTTTTAGGAAAGTAGCTGAGAGATGTGAAAAAGGGAAACGGGCTCCTGTTATATAATCAGATTTTTAAAATAAACTGACCTGTCGGTAATGAGGCTAGGAGTTCGCCTACAAATTACCTGTGCAGTGCAAATACTTGCTTTCCAACCGTCTGTATGTTCGCAGATATCGTAGATACTGTCTTGGTAGCATTTATGTGTTGAATTTCTACCACGTTGTGTCCGCCTGCTGAATATAGCTTAGCAATAAAGCCGACACCAGTCAGGATTTACAACCATTTTTCATTTATTCCCAGTGGCGTTTGACATATAAAAATTACGTATCAAATGTGATCATGATCATAAAATATATATATATATATATATATATATATATATATATATATATATATATATATATATATATATATATATACTGTACTAGTTAGGATCTCTCATACACCTTGGATACAAGAATAGGTTAGAATGCCCCAGTTTTTACTCATTAGAAAGTCGTCGATTAAGAGGTCATTTGAAAGTCATTACAGATACTGAAAGGTATAAGAACACAGACCTCAAAATCTAATTGCCTTAATTAAGTAGTAAGCCAACTGGATCCAACAGATGGAAAATGGAACTAAAAACATTCAGCACTTATTGAGGTTATGGATGTTACCAACGCTGGGCAGTTCACGAATAGATTAGAAAAAGTAACTGACGCAGCCCTGAGATTTTTCTTTTCAAAGAATCTCGGAGGCACTAGAAATTATTTGAAATACCTCTGTCTGTCTTTCTATTTAGGTCTCGCTCTCTCTCCTACTATCTACCTATCTATCTGTATGTATATGTATATATATATATATATATATATATATATATATATATATATATATAATCAGAAAGCTACAAACGTCCTTTAATATCCAATTCACTCTACCTCGGAAGTAATATATTTTCATATATGTTTTGAAGGGGAATTTTTAGTTGATAATAAGTCCACCGTCCCGTGGGGTCGAACTTATTATCAACTAAAAAAAATCCCCCTTCAATATATATGAATATATTACTTCCGAGGTAATGAATTAATATGAATAGCGACGTTTGTAGCTTTCTGATTGTATATGAATCACGGTGATGTGATAAATAGTCATATATATATATATATATATATATATATATATATATATATATATATATATATATATATATATATAATCAGAAAGCTACAAACGTCCTTTAATATCAATTCACTCTACCTCCCGGAAATAATATATTTTCATATATGTTACGAAGGGAATTTTAGTTGATAATAAGTCCACCGTCCCCGTGGGATCGAACCAGCGACGGACGAGGAATCAGGACTACAGTGGCGCACTAAACGAAATCGGCCACAAGAGAGGTATAAGTGAATAACATCTCCCATCAACTCACCCGTCGAACTCAGGTGTTTTGCGTTTGGAGGCGATATCCACCCACCTCTGCCATGTTGACCGTGTAGTGCGTTTGTCGCACGTAGCCATATTATGACTATTTATCACATCACCGTGATTCATATACAATCAGAAAGCTACAAACGTCCTTTAATATCAATTCACTCTACCTCGGAAATAATATATTTTCATATATGTTACGAAGGAATTTTTAGTTGATAATAAGTCCACCGTCCCGTGGATCGAACCAGCGACGGACGAGGAATCAGGACTACAGTGACGCACTAAACGAAATCGGCCACAAGAGAGGTATAAGTGAATAACATCTCCCATCAACTCACCCGTCGAACTCAGGTGTTTTGCGTTTGGAGGCGATATCCACCCACCTCTGCCATGTTGACCGTGTAGTGCGTTTGTCGCGCGTAGCCATATTATGACTATTTATCACATCACCGTGATTCATATACAATCAGAAAGCTACAAACGTCCTTTAATATCCAATTCACTCTACCTCGGAAATAATATATTTTCATATATGTTACGAAGGGGAATTTTAGTTGATAATAAGTCCACCGTCCCGTGGGATCGAACCAGCGACGGACGAGGAATCAGGACTACAGTGACGCACTAAACGAAATCGGCCACAAGAGAGGTATAAGTGAATAACATCTCCCATCAACTCACCCGTCGAACTCAGGTGTTTTGCGTTTGGAGACGATATCCACCCACCTCTGCCATGTTGACCGTGTAGTGCGTTTGTCGCACGTAGCCATATTATGACTATTTATCACATCACCGTGATTCATATACAATCAGAAAGCTACAAACGTCCTTTAATATCCAATTCACTCTACCTCGGAAATAATATATTTTCATATATGTTACCGAAGGGGAATTTTAGTTGATAATAAGTCCACCGTCCCGTGGGATCGAACCAGCGACGGACGAGGAATCAGGACTACAGTGACGCACTAAACGAAATCGGCCACAAGAGAGGTATAAGTGAATAACATCTCCCCATCAACTCACCCGTCGAACTCAGGTGTTTTGCGTTTGGAGGCGATATCCACCCACCTCTGCCATGTTGACCGTGTAGTGCGTTTGTCGCACGTAGCCATATTATGACTATTTATCACATCACCGTGATTCATATACAATCAGAAAGCTACAAACGTCCTTTAATATCAATTCACTCTACCTCGGAAATAATATATTTTCATATATGTTACCGAAGGGGAATTTTTAGTTGATAATAAGTCCACCGTCCCCGTGGGATCGAACCAGCGACGGACGAGGAATCAGGACTACAGTGGCGCACTAAACGAAATCGGCCACAAGAGGTATAAGTGAATAACATCTCCCCATCAACTCACCCGTCGAACTCAGGTGTTTTGCGTTTGGAGAGCGATATCCACCCACCTCTGCCATGTTGACCGTGTAGTGCGTTTGTCGCACGTAGCCATATTATGACTATTTATCACATCACCGTGATTCATATACAATCAGAAAGCTACAAACGTCCTTTAATATCAATTCACTCTACCTCGGAAATAATATATTTTCATATATGTTACCGAAGGGAATTTTTAGTTGATAATAAGTCCCACCGTCCGTGGGATCGAACCAGCGACGGACGAGAATCAGGACTACAGTGACGCACTAAACGAAATCGGCCACAAAAGAGGTATAAGTGAATAACATCTCCCATCAACTCACCCGTCGAACTCAGGTGTTTTGCGTTTGAGACGATATCCACCCACCTCTGCCATGTTGACCCGTGTAGTGCGTTTGGCGCGTAGCCATATTATGACTATTTATCACATCACCGTGATTCATATACAATCAGAAAGCTACAAACGTCCTTTAATATCCAATTCACTCTACCTCGGAAATAATATATTTTCATATATGTTACGAAGGAATTTTTAGTTGATAATAAGTCCACCGTCCCGTGGGATCAACCAGCGACGGACGAGGAATCAGGACTACAGTGACGCACTAAACGAAATCGGCCACAAAGAGGTATAAGTGAATAACATCTCCCATCAACTCACCCGTCGAACTCAGGTGTTTTGCGTTTGAGAGCGATATCCACCACCTCTGCCATGTTGACCGTGTAGTGCGTTTGTCATGCGTAAGCCATATTATGACTATTTATCACATCACCGTGATTCATATACAATCGAAAGCTACAAACGTCCTTTAATATCAATTCACTCTACCTCGGAAATAATATATTTTCATATATGTTACGAAGAAGATTTTTAGTTGATAATAAGTCCACCGTCCGTGGGATCGAACCAGCGACGGGCGAGAATCAGGACTACAGTGACGCGCACTAAGCGAAATCGGCCACAAGAGGTATAAGTGAATAACATCTCCCATCAACTCACCCGTCGAACTCAGGTGTTTTGCGTTTGAGCGATATCCACCCACCTCTGCCATGTTGACCGTGTAGTGCGTTTGTGCGCGTAGCCATATTATGACTATTTATCACATCACCGTGATTCATATACAATCGAAAGCTACAAACGTCCTTTAATATCAATTCACTCTACCTCGGAAATAATATATTTTTCATATATGTTACGAAAGGAATTTTAGTTGATAATAAGTCCGTCCGTGGGGATCGAACCAGCGACGGACGAGGAATCAGGACTACAGTGGCGCACTCATGAAATCGGCCACAAGAGAGGTATAAGTGAATAACATCTCCCATCAACTCACCCGTCGAACTCAGGTGTTTTGCGTTTGGAGGCGATATCCACCCACCTCTGCCATGTTGACCGTGTAGTGCGTTTTGTCATGCGTAGCCATATTATGACTATTTATCACATCACCGTGATTCATATACAATCGAAAGCTACAAACGTCCTTTAATATCAATTCACTCTACCTCGGAAATAATATGTTTTCATATATGTTACGAAGGAATTTTAGTTGATAATAAGTCCACCGTCCGTGGGATCGAACCAGCGACGGACGAGGAATCAGGACTACAGTGGCGCACTAAACGAAATCGGCCACAAGAGGTATAAGTGAATAACATCTCCCATCAACTCACCGTCGAACTCAGGTGTTTTGCGTTTGGAGGCGATATCCACCCACCTCTGCCATGTTGACCGTGTAGTGCGTTTGTTATGCGTAGCCATATTATGACTATTTATCACATCACCGTGATTCATATACAATCAGAAAGCTACAAACGTCCTTTAATATCAATTCACTCTACCTCGGAAATAATATATTTTCATATATGTTACGAAGGAATTTTTAGTTGATAATAAGTCCACCGTCCCGTGGGATCGAACCAGCGACGGACGAGGAATCAGGACTACAGTGCGCACTAAGCGAAATGGCCGATTTCGTTTAGTGCGTCACTGTAGTCCTGATTCCTCGTCCGTCGCTGGTTCGATCCCACGGACGGTGGACTTATTATCAACTAAAAATTTCTTCGGTAATATATATGAAAATATATTATTTCCGAGGTAGAGTGAATTGGATATTAAAGGACGTTTGTAGCTTTCGATTGTATATGAATCACGGTGATGTGATAAATAGTCATAATATGGCTACGTATGACAAACGCACTACACGGTCAACATGGCAGAGGTGGGTGGATATCGCCTCCAAACGCAAAAACACCTGAGTTCGACGGGTGAGTTGATGGAGATGTTATTCACTTATACCTCTTTGTGGCCGATTTCGTTTAGTGCGTCACTGTAGTCCTGATTCCTCGTCCGTCGCTGGTCGATCCCCACGGACGGTGGACTTATTATCAACTAAAAATTCCTTCGGTAACATATATGAAAATATATTATTTCCGGTAGAGTGAATTGGATATTAAAGGACGTTTGTAGCTTTCTGATTGTATATGAATCACGGTGATGTGATAAATAGTCATAATATGGCTACGCGCACAAACGCACTACACGGTCAACATGGCAGAGGTGGGTGGATATCGTCTCCAAACGCAAAACACCTGAGTTCGACGGGTGAGTTGATGGGAGATGTTATTCACTTATACCTCTCTTGTGGCCGATTTCGTTTAGTGCGTCACTGTAGTCCTGATTCCTCGTCCGTCGCTGGTTCGATCCCACGGGACGGTGGACTTATTATCAACTAAAAATTCCCCTTCGGTAACATATATGAAAATATATTATTTCCGAGGTAGAGTGAATTGGATATTAAAGGACGTTTGTAGCTTTCTGATTGTATATGAATCACGGTGATGTGATAAATAGTCATAATATGGCTACGCGACAAACGCACTACACGTCAACATGGCAGAGGTGGGTGGATATCGCCTCCAAACGCAAAACACCTGAGTTCGACGGGTGAGTTGATGGGAGATGTTATTCACTTATACCTCTCTTGTGGCCGATTTCGTTTAGTGCGTCACTGTAGTCCTGATTCCTCGTCCGTCGCTGGTTCGATCCCCACGGGACGGTGGACTTATTATCAACTAAAATTCCTTCGTAACATATATGAAAATATATTATTTCCGAGGTAGAGTGAATTGATATTAAAGGACGTTTGTAGCTTTCTGATTGTATATGAATCACGGTGATGTGATAAATAGTCATATTATGGCTACGTGCGACAAACGCATCTACACGGTCAACATGGCAGAGGTGGGTGGATATCGTCTCCAAACGCAAAACACCTGAGTTCGACGGGTGAGTTGATGGGAGATGTTATTCACTTATACCTCTCTTGTGGCCGATTTCGCTTTAGTGCGCCACTGTAGTCCTGATTCTCGTCTGTCGCTGGTTCGATCCCATGGACGGTGGACTTATTATCAACTAAAATTCCTTCGGTAACATATATGAAAATATATTATTTCCGAGGTAGAGTGAATTGATATTAAAGGACGTTTGTAGCTTTCTGATTGTATATGAATCACGGTGATGTGATAAATAGTCATAATATGGCTACGCGACAAACGCACTACACGGTCAACATGGCAGAGGTGGGTGGATATCGCTCCAAACGCAAAACACCTGAGTTCGACGGGTGAGTTGATGGGAGATGTTATTCACTTATACCTCTCTTGTGGCCGATTTCGCTTTAGTGCGTCACTGTAGTCCTGATTCCTCGTCCGTCGCTGGTTCGATCCCACGGGACGGTGGACTTATTATCAACTAAAATTCCTTCGGTAACATATATGAAAATATATTATTTCCGAGGTAGAGTGAATTGATATTAAAGGACGTTTGTAGCTTTCTGATTGTATATGAATCACGGTGATGTGATAAATAGTCATATTATGGCTACGTGCGACAAACGCACTACACGGTCAACATGGCAGAGGTGGGTGGATATCGTCTCCAAACGCAAAACACCTGAGTTCGACGGGTGAGTTGATGGGAGATGTTATTCACTTATACCTCTTGTGCCGATTTCGTTTAAGCGCCACTGTAGTCCTGATTCTCGTCCGTCGCTGGTTCGATCCCACGGGACGGTGGACTTATTATCAACTAAAATTCCCTTCGGTAACATATATGAAAATATATTATTTCCGAGGTAGAGTGAATTGATATTAAAGGACGTTTGTAGCTTTCTGATTGTATATGAATCACGGTGATGTGATAAATAGTCATAATATGGCTACGCATGCACAAACGCACCACACGGTCAACATGGCAGAGGTGGGTGGATATCGTCTCCAAACGCAAAACACCTGAGTTCGACGGGTGAGTTGATGGGAGATGTTATTCACTTATACCTCTCTTGTGGCCGATTTCGTTTAGTGCGCCACTGTAGTCCTGATTCCTCGTCCGTCGCTGGTTCGATCCCCACGGGACGGTGGACTTATTATCAACTAAAATTCCCTTCGGTAACATATATGAAAATATATTATTTCCGAGGTAGAGTGAATTGATATTAAAGGACGTTTGTAGCTTTTGATTGTATATGAATCACGGTGATGATAAATAGTCATAATATGGCTACGTGCGACAAATGCACTACACGGTCAACATGGCAGAGGTGGGTGGATATCGTCTCCAAACGCAAAACACCTGAGTTCGACGGGTGAGTTGATGGGAGATGTTATTCACTTATACCTCTCTTGTGGCCGATTTCGTTTAGTGCGTCACTGTAGTCCTGATTCCTCGTCCGTCGCTGGTTCTGATCCCACGGACGGTGGACTTATTATCAACTAAAATTCCCCTTCGGTAACATATATGAAAATATATTATTTCCGAGGTAGAGTGAATTGGATATTAAAGGACGTTTGTAGCTTTCTGATTGTATATGAATCACGGTGATGTGATAAATAGTCATAATATGGCTACGCATGGCAAACGCACTACACGGTCAACATGGCAGAGGTGGGTGGATATCGCCTCCAAACGCAAACACCTGAGTTCGACGGGTGAGTTGATGGGAGATGTTATTCACTTATACCTCTCTTGTGGCCGATTTCGTTTAGTGCGCCACTGTAGTCCTGATTCCTCGTCCGTCGCTGGTTCGATCCCACGGGACGGTGGACTTATTATCAACTAAAATCTCTTCGGTAACATATATGAAAATATATTATTTCGAGGTAGAGTGAATTGATATTAAAGGACGTTTGTAGCTTTCTGATTGTATATGAATCACGGTGATGTGATAAATAGTCATAATATGGCTACGATGTGACAAACGCACTACACGGTCAACATGGCAGAGGTGGGTGGATATCGTCTCCAAACGCAAAACACCTGAGTTCGACGGGTGAGTTGATGGGAGATGTTATTCACTTATACCTCTCTTGTGGCCGATTTCGTTTAGTGCGTCACTGTAGTCCTGATTCTCGTCCGTCGCTGGTTCGATCCCACGGGACGGTGGGACTTATTATCAACTAAAAATTCCTTCGGTAACATATATATGAAAATATATTATTTCCGAGGTAGAGTGAATTGATATTAAAGGACGTTTGTAGCTTTCTGATTGTATATGAATCACGGTGATGTGATAAATAGTCATATATATATATATATATATATATATATATATATATATATATATATATATATATATATATATATATATATATATATATATATATATATATATATATATATATATATATATATATATATATATATATATATATATATATATACTGTATATATATATATATATATAGTGTGAGGAGTCAGGAGTCAATCCATACTTAAAATCATCAATGAAGGGCAGAGGAGACACAGATATACAAGCTGACTTTATTCCAACGTTTCGTAATTATCGGATTAATTACATCATCAGGGCTGTTAAAATAAGAAATAAAATTCTTTGTAAAATCATAGAAGCTAAAAATAAAGGCTAAAAATTATTCATACAAAATTTTCACAAATGTTCACTGACATTAAAATTAGAGAACAAAAGTTTTAAAAATCATTACATTAAAATGAAGGTAACAGAATATACAGTAAACTAAAATTGAAAACTATCTGTGAAAGGGGTTACTGAACAAAAGATTAAGGACTGACCTAGAGGAGTGACAGCTTTAAACTAAACATAAACATAAATAGAAAGAACACAAGTCAGGATAAATATAGAGGAGAGGAGGACGTGTGAGTGTTTAACGACGGAACAAGTTGTTTGATGAAAAGTGATTCCAGAATAACAAGGTCTTGACGGTTGGTGGTATGGCCTAAAATGTAGAAGTCTTTATTATCAATGTGTGTTTTACAAATTTTGAGTGATTTCTGATGTTGGAATGTTCTGGGTTTGAAATTCTGCTACCTGTACGGAAGCTTACGCCACGATGACAATCGATACGCACCTTAAGGAGTCTACTGGTGGATCCCACATAGGTCCCTGTTTGACATTCAGGGCAAGTATATTTATAAATGATACCAGATGACATATAAGGTGATAACCGATCTTTGGTTTTAAAGAGTGAACCAATGGTGAAAGTGTTCTTAGGGATTAAAGTGACATCAATGGCATAAAAATGATCCTGAATAATTTGAGTGAACTTTTTGTGGAACTTCGGGTCATGGGTAAATGGAAAGCTTGCGTAAAATTTCATTTTTTGGACGGTTAAAATTGCTGGTTTTGTAATGAAATGTTTGTTGAGTAATTTATGTAATTTCCTATACACCAGCTTTGCAGGGAAGCAGTTATTATTAAAAAAGTCAATTAAAAAAGAAATTTCCTTATGAAAAAGGCTCCAGTTCGACGTAAGGACGAGTGCCCTGTGGAGAAAGGTAGAAACAGAGTTGGATTTAAAATTATCGAAGCAAGAGCTATAAAAGTTGGTACTAAGTCCAGTAAAAGTCTTCTTCCTAAAAACCGTTGTATTAAAACTGTCGTGTTCTCTAAAAACTAGAACGTCCAGGAATGGTAGACGGTCGTTCGCCTCTTTCTCGATAGTAAACGTTATGCTCGAGTGTATAGTATTGGCATATTCGACGAAGAGGTCAGCTTCGTATTCACTTTTAAAGAGGCCGAACGTATCGTCAACAAACAAAATTTGAACCCATTGGGACGCCTGACTACTATAATATTTTTAAAATTGAAGACAAAATCAACCGTTTTCTAAGGTCTCTTAAGAAGGACAATGTCATTAATGAAACCATTTATCAAGATCTTTTTTCTACAGGCTCATCCTATGGCATCCTTTACGGCCTACCGAAAATTCACAAACCTGACATTCCCCTTAGACCTATCCTTGCCTCGTTCAAAACACCAAATTATAAATTAGCCAAATTCCTTGTACCCATGCTTGAACATCTAACTAAGAATAAGTATTCATTGAATAACTCCTTTCAATTTAAAGAAACCATTCTTAGACAAGATTCAGATTTATTCATGGCCAGTCTCGACGTCGAGTCATTATTTACTAATATCCCTGTTGGAGAAACTATTGAATTAATTCTTAACAAGCTGTTTCCTGTTCCTGATCCTACTTTTAATCATTTTAATCGCACGAATTTTAAAACTTTACTTGAACTCGCAGTGCTGGACACTGCATTTATTTTTAATGGTAAATTATTCAAACAAGTAGAGGGCATGGCCATGGGTTCCCCTCTTGGCCCCACATTTGCTAATATCTTTATGTGCTCCCTGGAGGAGCGCATGCTTGATAATTGCCCATTGAGGTTCTACCCCCTTTTTTATTCCAGGTTTGTTGACGATACGTTCGGCCTCTTTAAAAGTGAATACGAACCTGACCTCTTCGTCGAATATGCCAATACTATACACTCGAGCATAACGTTTACTATCGAGAAAGAGGCGAACGACCGTCTACCATTCCTGGACGTTCTAGTTTTTAGAGAACACGACAGTTTTAATACCACGGTTTTTAGGAAGAAGACTTTTACTGGACTTGGTACCAACTTTTATAGCTCTTGCTGCGATAATTTTAAATCCAACTCTGTTTCTACTCTTCACAGGGCACTCGTCCTTACGTCGAACTGGAGCCTTTTTCATAAGGAAATTTCTTTTTTAATTGACTTTTTAAATAATAACTGCTTCCCTGCAAAGCTGGTGTATAGGAAATTACATAAATTACTCAACAAACATTTCATTACAAAACCAGCAGTTTTAACCGTCCAAAAAATGAAATTTTACGCAAGCTTTCCATTTACCCATGACCCGAAGTTCCACAAAAAGTTCACTCAAATTATTCAGGATCATTTTTATGCCATTGATGTCACTTTAATCCCTAAGAACCCTTTTACCATTGGTTCACTCTTTAAAACCAAAGATCGGTTATCACCTTATATGTCATCTGGTATCATTTATAAATATACTTGCCCTGAATGTCAAACAGGGACCTATGTGGGATCCACCAGTAGACTCCTTAAGGTGCGTATCGATTGTCATCGTGGCGTAAGCTTCCGTACAGGTAGCAGAATTTCAAACCCAGAACATTCCAACATCAGAAATCACTCAAAATTTGTAAAACACACATTGATAATAAAGACTTCTACATTTTAGGCCATACCACCAACCGTCAAGACCTTGTTATTCTGGAATCACTTTTCATCAAACAACTTGTTCCGTCGTTAAACACTCACACGTCCTCCTCTCCTCTATATTTATCCTGACTTGTGTTCTTTCTATTTATGTTTATGTTTAGTTTAAAGCTGTCACTCCTCTAGGTCAGTCCTTAATCTTTTGTTCAGTAACCCCTTTCACAGATAGTTTTCAATTTTAGTTTACTGTATATTCTGTTACCTTCATTTTAATGTAATGATTTTTAAAACTTTTGTTCTCTAATTTTAATGTCAGTGTACATTTGTGAAAATTTTGTATGAATAATTTTTAGCCTTTATTTTTAGCTTTTATGATTTTACAAAGAATTTTATTTCTTATTTTAACAGTCCTGATGATGTAATTAATCCGATAATTACTGTATATCTGTGTCTCCTCTGCCCTTCATTGATGATTTTTATTATATATATATATATATATATATATATATATATATATATATATATATATATATATATATATATATATATATATATATATATATATATATATATATATATATATATATATATATATATATATATATATATATATATATATATATATATATATATATATATATATATATATATATATATATATATATATATATATATATATAATCATAAATTATTGAATTATTTCATTGATTTTAACGTAAATTTCACTTTCTTTAAAAGTCCCATGAAGCTGGTGTCAGGCTCTTTTTTGCTCCCCGTCATAAGGTGTTACCATATGTAGTATGGTAGTATTTCACCCGTTTGTTTTTTCCTCTCATATTAAACGAGCGGAGTGTTGTTCAGTGGTCTTTTGCTGGCTCGCTAGTTTCTCCTATTGTTCTCCCATCTTCCCAATCTGACGTGGAATCCTGCCTGTTCTAACGAAAGGATTGTTTTTCGGCTCCACTGAGAGGAGATCTTGCCACCCTGCTATTTTTGTGCACTCGCTGACCTCTGCAGCATTATCAATGGTCTCTGCTTTTCTTCGGATTGTGTCCTGAGAGTATAGTAAGCACGCTCCTACGAGCAGTATCCTGTGCTGAGTTGTAGTGTTGAGGTCTGCCTTAAGCCCTCTTACCTTGAACTGTGCAGTGGGTGAACCCATTTGCCCACATGAGAGTGCCTAGTGGCGTTGTCTCCTGGAGTCGTGTGATAGTTGAAACTCTGATTTAGTACAAGTGTTATTTTCTACCTCCTACTAGTTCTTTCTCTTATTCTACTGGATATGGTAATTAGCTAGGAGAGTGATGGTAGTGACTGAGGTTTTGTTTGCAAGTGAGTTTTCCTGTCCCTAGATCAGTTTTTGGTGGGCGTTCATTTGTAATATGTAAGTTTATGGTAGATCTAAGCCGGCTGTCCATGGTGAGCTAGACTATGGCAGTTGACGGTTTTCTATAGAACTTTACCTGCTGAACAAGAATTTAAAGTAAAATTTTGTCGCCCGGCTGTAATTAAGCTGTAAATTATCTTAGAACTGTAGTCAACGGTAAGGGGCCCCGTTGGGAATTGGGGTTTTGGGTGGGGGAAAACACTTTCGAGAATAGCCAACAGTAAGGGGTGCCCGTTGGGGATTCGGGGTTTTGGGTAGGGTAAATAACTTGGGTAAAGGTTTGGGCACCTTATTGTTGTATTTCCTCTTATATATGTCATTTGGTACACGAAAAACAAGCATAAAAAAAGGGCGAATAAATGGACAGTGAGAGCCATTCCAAAGGCACTTTTCATGCATGCGCAGTCTTACAGGCGAGCCAATCACCCGATGCCTCCAACTGAGAGAGTAGTATTCTAAGCTGGCATTCCGCAGTGAGTTAGACTGTGGCAATTGTTGTTTTCCTATGTTATTTTACTTGCTTTACAAGAGTTTAAAGTAATATTCTTTTTACATTTTCTGTAACCCCTGTGGCTAGTGTGCGCAGCACAACATTGCTGCCTGCCAGAACATACGAGCTTGCCAAGAATATTTCAAAATTCGGATAAGGCATGAAGCGACGTTCCGCCACCCGTTTACGTTTCTTTGCCCCGACCAAAAGCTTCAAATAGTGTCCAGTTGAGCTAGGCTATGGCAGTTGATGTTTTTCTGTGTTGTTTTACTTGTTTTACAAGAGTTTAAGGTAATATTTTGCCAGCCGGCTGTAGCTAAACTGTAATTTACCTTTGAACTGTATAAGTCGGTGCAGGGGACCCATTGGTACCATCGTGTAGCCTTCAAAGGTCAATTACAGTTTAGTTACTGCCGGCCGACAAAATATTACTTTAAATTCTTGTAAAGCAAGTAAAATAACATAGGAAAACGTCAACTGCCATAGGCTACCTCACCACGGACAGCTGGCTTAGAATTACCAAGCTTAATTACTGTTAATAAATTCATTATTAAGTCTTTTTGTTTTTGGTTTGCTTTCCCTCTCTCCCCTCCTGGGTGTCTCTTCTTGCTTGAGATCTGTGTTATTTTTGTCCGGAATCTTTGCCTGTTTTGGCAACTGTTTCTGGGAGAAGTGAATCTGTATAATATAAATAAAGATTTGCTGTGGCTCTTTCATTAAAAAAGTTCATAAGTTTTGGCGACCTTGCTAGGATATCCCATTGGACAAACACAGACTTAACTAGGAGGACTCTCGGAGAGGTGTGCAAATCAGTGAACTAATTTGAGTTGTTAGGTTCAGATCCCCAGTCAGCATGTAATCATGCATTATTCTGAAGACGAGGAGTTAGCTGTTTTCAATTTCCTTTCTGACCCAAATTGGGAAAGTAACTTGTATGAGTTAAAGAGGGACCAGTTATTCTTAGTAGCCGAGTTCTTCAAGCTAGGTTTAACCACAGACGTTAAAAAAGGGACGATGCCTATTTTAGGTGTTAAGGCTGCCAGGAGATATAAAGATCAAGAAATGGAAAAAGAAAGGAATAAGGAAGGGGAGTATGCAGCAGGTGTAGAAGCTGCTGAAGAGAGTTTAGAGGTTGGCAGTGATAATAGATTAGAAATATTAAGGGAACAGGCCCGCATAAAGGAGTTAGAAGTTAAAGCTTTGGGGGATACGAGCCGAGGAGAGGACCAAAGAGCGAGCTCATGAGCTTGAGGTATTAAAACTCCAAATAGTTTTAAAGCAAGCAGTAATCTCGGGTTTGCGAAAGGCATAGCTGAGGAAGCTAAATTTAATATGTTTTCGGTCCTTAACCTTGTTCCTCAATTTTCAGAGGAGGACACTAATGAATTTTTCATTTCGTTCGAGCGGATCGCTAAAAAGCTCGACTGGCTGCGCAATATGTGGACAACTTTGGTACAGTGTCATCTGATAGGGAAGGCTCAGAGAGTCTATAATACTTTAAATGAAGAATTATCATCCGATTGCGAGTCTGTTAAATCAATAATTTTGAAAGCTTAAGATTTGGTCCCCGAAGCCTATAGGCAGAAGTTCAGAAACTTGAAAAAAGATTCGGGGGTTACGTATGTCGAGTTTGCCGGAAAGAAAACTCAATTCCTTGATGACTGGTTGAAGTCAAAAGAGATTGACACGTATGAGAAGTTTAAGGAACTTGTTTTGGCCGAAGAATTTATGAGGCACTTAAGTTGTGAGATGCGTGTTCATCTGGAGGAATTGAAAATTGATTCGCTTCAGGAATTGGCTATGTCCTCCAATGAATACGCTCTCACACATAAGGAGGAACCATTGAGGAATGATAATGGCCAAAGGGAGTTCCTTCCGACTAAGGTGTTTGATAACCAGTTGTCGGGGAGGCGATTTTCTGACAATAATAATAGTGGTAGATTTAGCAGTAGGCGTAGAAATGGTAGTAGTAGTGAGAATTCTCATAGTTTTGTGAATAATAAATTTACCAATAAGGATATGTATGAGAAGAAGGGGGCTGTATCAAACCAGGCAAAGTGTTATTATTGTAACAAACCTGGCCATGTAAAATCTAATTGTTTTGCACAGAGGCGAGACCTCGAGAGGAATTTTCAACCCGTAGGTTTAGTGACTGAGGAAAAATTAGGTCGCCTAAGAGTTGAAAATGAAAAGGAAACCAAGTGACTAAGATTTGAGAAGTATATATCGGACGGAGCTGTGTCTACTAATAGCGATAAGTGTTTTGTACATGAAATCAAAATTTTGGAGGACACTGGTGCGGCGCAATCGCTTTTGATCAGAAGGTCCTTGCCAAGGAGGTTTGTTTTCTCTAATTATGAGTTTGTTGTCTTGGGAGGATTTCCGAATTCTATTTCGTCTTTTCTCTTGGAAGAAGTGTATTTGGAAACAAAGATTATCGAAGGAACAAGCTAAACTGGAAATAGTGGACAGTTTGCCAGTTCCTGGTATTGACCTAATTTTGGGTAATGATTTGGCATCAGGTAGTGATGATGATGTGTCCCCAATTTTGTCTGTGACTGAAATTAATCCTGTCTCTGTTGTGACTCGAGCAAGAGCCTGAGAGGTTGATCTCGAGGATATTAATGTGGATTCAGAGGTAGTTGATCAACAAAGGACTGAAGGACTGACTTTGTGACAGGATGTAGTGGTAGTAATAGCCATAATTTAGTATTTAATGACGTGTCGTGGGACGCGAAGGTGTTCAAGAAAGAACAGCGCGAAGAATCTTCCAATATTGTGTTTGGTGACCATGGGGATTTAACAAAACCTGCATTCGTTAAAGAAGGGGGTTTGTTCTACCATATCAGCAGGTTGGTGGGAGCTCCTGCCGATCAGGTAAAGGTTAAGAAACAGTTGTTGGTTCCCACTAAATATCATGGCAAACTGCTGTATTTGGGTCATAAAAATAATTTATCAGGTCACTTTGGTGTATGGAAAACTTTTCAGAAATTGGCTGAGTATTTCTTTTGGTCTGGTATGCGTAAAGACGTTAAACGCCATGTATTATCCTGTAAGACTTGTCAACTCGTGGGAAAACTGAACCAGAAAGTACATAAAGCTCCTCTTATTCCGATCCCTGCCGTAGGAGAACCGTTCAGGGAAGTTGTTATTGATGTAGTTGGTCCTTTACCGTGGACGAGCTGTGGTAATGGGTTTATTTTATCAATCGTGGATAGGATGCCACGTTTCCCTGAGGTGCTTCCCCTGCGGAGTATATGGGCTGAGAAAATTTTTTATAGTTCAGTTGGTTTCTCCACGAGGTTTGGTTTCCCGAAAGTTATTCAAAGCGACTGCAGAACGAATTTTACTAGTAAATATTTTAAAAAAAGAATGTCTGATCTGGGGATTAATCATGTTATGTCTTCTCCTTACCATCCAGAGAGTCAAGGTCAGGTAGAGAGATTCCATCAGACTCTCAAATCTGTGTTGAAGTTTTGTTATGAATCAGGTAATGATTGGGATCAAGAGTTGCCATATGCGTTGTTTGCCACACATTCGATTCCTAACGAGTCTGTTGGTTTCCCCCTTTTCAGATGATTTTCGGTCATTGTGTAAGGGGACCTCTGGATGCTGTAAGGGAACCTTGGGAGGGTGATACTCCTAATATTAATATAGTTGATTACCTTTCAGGTTTACAAGAGAAATTTTATAGAGTAAGTTCTTTTGCTCAAGAATACCTGGTAGGAATAATGGAGATGAAATGATAGTGCACGTCCAGCGACCTTTTCCCGTATCAGTTTAGTAGGAATAATGGAGATGAAAGGATAGTACATGTTCAGCCACCGTTTCCTGTATCAGTTTAGTAGGAATAATTGAGATGAGAGGATAGTATACGTCCAGCCACCTTTCCTGTATCAGTTTAGTAGGAATAATGGAAATGAAGGGATAGTACACTTCCAGCCAACTTTTCCTGTATCACTTTAGTAGGAATAATGGATATGAAAGGATAGTACACTTCTAGCCACCTTTTCCTGTATCAGTTTAGTAGAAATAATGGAGATGAAAGGATAGTACACTTCCAGCCACCTTTTCCTGTATCAGTTTAGTAGGAATAATGGAGATGAAAGTATAGTATACATCCAGCCACCTTTTCCTGTATCAGTTTAGTAGGAATAATGGAGATGAAAGTATAGTATACATCCTGCCACCTTTTCCTGTATCAGTTTAGTAGGAATAATGGAGATGAAAGGATAGTGTACATCCTGCCACCTTTTCCTGTATCAGTTTAGTAGGAATAATGGAGATGAAAGTATAGTATACATCCAGCCACCTTTTCCTGTATCAGTTTAGTAGGAATAATGGAGATGAAAGTATAGTATACATCCTGCCACCTTTTCCTGTATCAGTTTAGTAGGAATAATGGAGATGAAAGTATAGTGTACATCCTGCCACCTTTTCCTGTATCAGTTTAGTAGGAATAATGGAGATGAAAGTATAGTATACATCCAGCCACCTTTTCCTGTATCAGTTTAGTAGGAATAATGGAGATGAAAGTATAGTGTACATCCTGCCACCTTTTCCTGTATCAGTTTAGTAGGAATAATGGAGATGAAAGTATAGTGTACATCCTGCCACCTTTTCCTGTATCAGTTTAGTAGGAATAATGGAGATGAAAGTATAGTATACATCCAGCCACCTTTTCCTGTATCAGTTTAGTAGGAATAATGGAGATGAAAGTATAGTATACATCCAGCCACCTTTTCCTGTATCAGTTTAGTAGGAATAATGGAGATGAAAGGATAGTACACGTCCAGCCACCTTTTCCTGTATTAGTTTAGTAGGAATAATGGAAATGAAAGGACAGTACACGTTAAGCCACCTTTTCCTGTATCGCTTCAGTATGAATAATGGAGATGAAAGGATAGTACACGTCCAGCCACCTTTGTCTGTATTGCTTAACAGGAATAACGGAGATGAAAGGATAGTATATGTCCAGCAATCTTTTCCTGTATTGCTTCAGTAGTAATAATGGAGATTATTGGTTAGTACAGGTCTGGCCACCTTTTTCAGTATCTCTTTAGTAGGAATAATGGAGATGAAAGGATACTACACGTCCACCCACCTTTTTCTGTATCACTTTACTAGGAATAATGGAGATGAAAGGATAGTACACGTCCGGCCACCTTTTCCCATATCGCTTTAGTAGGAATAATGGAGTGAAGGGACAGTACACGTCAGGCCACGTTTTCCTGAAAATATTTTTCGTTATTTCCTCTGTAAGAATTATGGAGTTGAAAGGATGACTCCTGCTCATCAGGTAATCCCTTCTTTTCTGACTTATAGAGCTGGTAGGATAGCTCCTTCTCGCAACAGGTAGCATTTTAGTATTTGTTGGGCAACATTTCACGTAGTCTCATCATTAGAATTAATGGAGCCAATTGGATAGCTACTCATAACCAAGCAGCTTCGTAGCACTTGTTAGGGCACCTTTCCTGTCATCTTTTTTGTTGTAATCATGGAACTGGAATGAAAACTCTTTCTATCAGGCAGTCTCATCGCACTCGTCAGGCAACCTTTCCCTGCATCTCTTATATGCAAATTATGGTGCCAAAAGGCTGGCTCTTTTTCTGTATCAGGGGGCCTCACAGCACTCGTCACTGCATCTTTTTCTGCATGTCTTCAGTGAGAATTATGGAGTGGAAAGAATGGTTCCTCCACAAATTAGCCAGCAATATAGCACTCGTAAGGCCAAGTTTTCTCAGATATCATAGCTACGTTTTTACCTTCACAAACTCTTGTTGAAAAAACTTGAATAATTGCTTTACATGACTCTGAGATTGGGCCCAAAGGAACGACCTGTGGCGAGGAAGCAAAGTGTGGCCAACAACCTCTCGTGTAGTGATATGTTGGTTGTTTATACAAGTGTGTGTGTGTGTGTGTGTTTTCTCTATAAGAGGGGAGGCCATATATAATAATTCCAGGTAAGCCTGCTCGTCGATTCTCGGGTAACTGAACCAGTCACCGAGTTCAAGTTTCAGTCCATTAAGTAGACAATCGTGAGATAATTGATTTCTCTTCTTCAACCGGAGTTGAATCAAGGTTCTCCCTTTCCGCTGGCTTTTTTTATGGTATGGATACACCAATGATAATGATAAAAAAGTTAAATGAACTCAGTAAGATCTGCCCATAATTACGTATTATGCTGAAAAGTCTGCAGTGAAGCAACGGAGCAAATAAACAAGTAAACGGAGGAACGGAAAAACTCGAGTAACGGGAAGCGGAGGTTGCAATTAAGCTGAAATGCATTCTTCTCTTCTCTCGCACAAAAACCTTAGAGCATCATAAGAGAAAACGTAATACCACAAACTTGCAGGCTAATAAATGGTCATAGTGCTGTATGTTATCCTCAATGCAAACAGGATGAAAAATTGCAAGCGCACAAGACGCAGCTGTTTATCTTGAAGCACAGCTTCCACGCAATATTTTTTCATTGCTAAAAGTAAGGAAGATGAAGTTAGGTGAGGATACTGCAGCGCCATCTCTCGTCTCAGGTCAAAATTGTTTTTTCAATTAGGGTAATCTGTCATCGTTCTTTGATCGTTTTGACATTTCTTCCTGCTTGAATGACATGAAGATTATACACACACACACACACACACACACACACACACACACACACACACACACATATATATATATATATATATATATATATATATATATATATATATATATGTATGTATAATCTTCATGTCATCCAAGCAAGAACAACGGTCAATATATTTTATATATATATATATATATATATATATATATATATATATATATATATATATATATATATATATATATATATATATATTATATAAATATATATGTATGTATGTATATGTATGTATGAGGGAGAGCGATGATGATTCGGACAGTGGGATGGTCGGACAGTACATTTCCTGGAAAATGTAAGGGGCCCTCAGCTCCGAGAAATCGCTAGAAATCGCGAGTTTGTTTACCATTGACACATGGACTTTGGTTACGAGGGTTCGTGTACTTAGTACTGAGGGTAATTCTTCTGGTTTTTCTCACTTCCTATGTAATTTTTTGCGTTTGAATCATAAGCTTTGGTGTAGTGAATATAATAAGGAAGCTGATTATGAGTTTTGGATGTGAATTTGTACTGTATGACGAAGATGACGTAGCTATTGCCCGCCTGTAATCTGAAAGGATTTGGAGTTGAGGGTGTCATCAAATGGTTATGATATGTGGGGGATGATTCGGACATCCTAGGGTTGGGATGATTCGGACGTGTCCGAATCATCCCTCCTAGCAAACCTTTACTAATTATGAATTCCAACAAAGAAACAAAAGATTTTCACTAACATTATTTAAGTTATATTTTGTGTATATGCATTCATTAGATCCTCATTACCTTTACCTTATAAAGCACTTCATAAACCCATCATGGAACCCCGTAATTACAAATTAAAATAGCTTATCTTATGTTTCAGATTGATTATAGTTCCTTTAGGCCTATCATGGGACGAAAGTATAAGAAGAAAACCAGTAGGGAAAGGGATGCTACTGCTATAGAAAATGCACTTCAGGAGTTTAGAGAAAAGGATGGTTCAGTTAGAACAATTGCTCTTAAGTTTGGAATCCCATGGAGCACATTTCATGATTATGTGAAGAGAGATAGGGGCAGGTTTGACCAGGAGAGCTTTCAGTTACCTTCTTACTCAGTTAGGCAAGTTTTAAGTGGCCACGTGGAAAGAGAATCAGCTGATTATCTGAAACAGTGCTCTGCTATTTTTCACGGACTATCAACTAAAATAACAAAGAAGCTGGCAGATGAGTATACAATTGCAAACAAAATTACTATGGCCATCGACGTGTGTACACATGAAAGTGTATATGCAGTGCTTATACGCGTACATTCCACCGTATGCATATACATTATGTATCGTGGGGTCGAAGCTACTATATTGATTAAAAGCTGCTCTATTTCCAACGGATACGGGTAGAAAACTATTTGCAACAAGAAATTGACGTCTAAGCCTATGCCCTGCAATTGCCTCAAAATATAAGAATTTGACGCTTAGGCCTATGCCCTGTCATTGCCTCAGAATATAAGAATTTGATATGTAGGCCTAATCTCGCAATGATGTTAGCGTTGGACATGCAGGATTATGATGAATTAATTCCCTAATATCGGTACTGGCTGAATAAGTCTATGCTTCAATTCAGTTAATGTGGTCTACGTGGAACTGCTTATGTAGGCCAACACCAATTTTTAAAAATACAAGATTTCTGTGTATTTATGCTTAGCATGATCAAAAGGAAAAAAAAAGATGCACAGACAGAATAATCCAAGATCTTCGTAATGATATTATAAAACTTAATATATCTTTTAACGGGGATATCAATTGCATACCTCACAACTTAGAGAACTCAAATCTGTGGTCTCATCATTCATGCACGGAGCTCAACATTACCGAACGGAGTCCAGTCTGTTCTGGTAATCATACTGACTGTTAATTAGTGTGTGTACACTTGTACAATATTTTATTATAGTACAGCCATGCTCAATTCTGACGCGATATGATTCTTTTTGCATCGTCCAAAATCTCAGACGCAACGTAACGATTGCCAAGTAGTGTTAATTTTTTTTTTTAATTTTCAATGCCATACATGTCGACAAGTTTGCGAATTCACAATAAACACTATTTTCTCTATGGTTCTATAAATATGATCCCTTTTATGCATTGGTATGATTCATAATATGTATGTTTTGAACTGATTGTTTTTTTACATTGCTTAGCTCAAAGCACAGTGTAATACGGTTAACGTTGTTGTTAATGACAGCGTGCTTAACATGCTCCTCAGGCTGGTCAACTTAACAACTTCTGCAGCATTATAACAGTAAACCTACTAAGCTCAAGAGTCATAACAATATTTTCAAAATAGGAATATGAATTACAACTAGTTTTCTTTGAATGTTGAAGTTTTAGGCCGTGTATAAGCTGCCTGTATGTTGCACAATGATTTATAGGTCTAAAAAAAATAATCTAACCCTTCTGAGATGTAATCTGTTACTAAAGAATTTATTTGCAGAGATTACCTGTTCTTTGAGGAATAAAAGATGAAGATTTTAATTAAATGGAGAAGATGCCATTGATCGAAATATCTATTAATATTAACATCAAGGCCTATGGAACACTTGTTTTTTAATTGGCTTAAAATATTATTTTCTTAAAAGTCCTTCACCTCACTCTTGGTGTAAAATTTATTCATTCATAAGGCAACTTGAAGTGTAAGAATGTGCAGATAACTTCATATGCTCTCTGGCCAGAAATTGTTAATATAGAGATGTGAATGCTAAGTGTAAGTATTTAGTAAGTAAAGAAATCTAACACACCTAGGCCTAGGAACAAAATAATTGCATAGGCGAATATTTGCTAGTAAGCCATAATTTTTGAAGTGGGTCAGAAATATATAACTTAAATCATTTTGTTTTTGTGAAAATCCAGATATCCCTCTATCAAATATAAAATAAATGTTTTCAAGATAATTTCATCGTCGCTACTCTTGTAGATCTATGTTCCATGTGGTTCATGTTGCAGCCACTCTAATGGTTGCACCACACAGGCTCTGCCTTCCCATTGATATCGGTGGATGCGTTCTAGCTACAGTAATACTTTCGTGTTTACTTATTTACATTTTTCAGCGTTGAGGAGTAAAAACAATCAAATAGGACTATTTCAAATTTTATGGTTGCACTGGAAGCACTATTAATGTTATGACAAATTTTTTCATTTTTTTTAATATTCTAACATTTGAACTGAGGTTTAATGATGACTTTTTTTGTCAAATGCATCGGCGATGAGTGAACAAAAGTTTTGAAAATGTTTTGTAACTGTTTTCCGAAGCTAGGCTACACATGATATTTTCTTACAGTTTTGAAATATATGACGGATTTCACTCTTACGAAACATATCATGGCCTTATTGAATGAAATAATCGCTTTTTCACATTGAAATAATTGCCAGTTCGTGAATTTTGAACGAAATCCTATGCAATCATGTCGTGTCACTTAAGAGCATGGCTGTACCTTATTAGAAATTTCCTCCGGAAATGTATAATCTCATTCCAAGCCACCCCAAAACACCCAACACCAACAATCTCTCTCTCTCTCTCTCTCTCTCTCTCTCTCTCTCTCTCTCTCTCTCTCTCGGGGAATTTCTTGGAAGCACTGCACATCTGGTGTCGTTCGTATCTTTGCCCTGGTAAGACGTAAGGAAAAGAGACAAGAAGAAGTCAGCTTCAATTTATGTTGGGCCTTCTTTATGATCTCCTTATGATTACAGTTAGAATGAGTAAAATGTTGATGCGTTCCCTCTGCCGCCAGGCTTTGAAACGCTCTTCCTGGTTTCTTTACAGCTGATTCGCATACCCTCCCGCAATCAAAGAGGCTCATCAAGGCCTCTCTTCCTTTGAGTAAGACAAACACTTGTGTGGATCATTCCATTGACCTTTGCAATGCAATAAAAAGTTATTAATTTTGTGTGACCTATTCTGCTGAGTATTGCCAAGTGAAAATACTCTTCACTTTTTCGACCTAACCTGCTAAATAATGTCGAATGTAACCTCGTTTTTTTACATAATACGTTGAATATTGCCGAGTGAAATAAGTCTCTTAACCTAACTCGACCTGTTCAATTTATCATTATCGATGTAAGATAAGACCTTAACTTTCTTCAGCGTAATTTGTGGAATAATATCGAACGAAATCTTGTCGAAAGAAAAGGATCCCCAACTTTTTTTCAACTTAATGTTGAATAAAGTTCAACATAGTTCTATTCGTCCTATTCTGTTAAATATTGTTGAATGACATTAGGCCCTTAACTTTATTCGTATTCAACTTAATGTGATGAATGAAAATAGAGCATTAACTTTATTAGTCCTAATTAGTTTATATCATTAGAATTAAAATAGGCTTTCAACTTTATTTGACCTAATCAGTTGTTTATGGTTGAGTGAAAATTTAACTAACCTGTTAAATATTGTCGAAGGTAAATACGTCCTTAATTTTATTCAGCCTAGTTATTTTTTAAATAAAAATAGGCCGTCGACTTTTTCTACCTAATCAGATGAATATTGTCAAAAGAAAAAGGTTCTTAGCACTGTTCAACATAATTAGTTAAATATTATCGAACAGAAATAGGTCCTTAAAGGTAAACCTAATCAGTTGGAAATTGTCAAAGAAAAATAATCTCTTTTCCTTATTCATCATAATCTGTTGCATATTATCGAACTAAAATAGGTTCTTAACTTTATTTGACCCAATAATCAGTTGAATATGGTCAAATGACAGCGACTCTTCCTGTTGAACTTTATTTGACTTATGTTCAGTACTTCTGAATGATAATGGTATTGTGCTTTTAACTTTATTCAACCTATGTGATGAATTTGGTAGAGTAAAATTCAAACTTATCCACTGAATAGTGCTGAATGAATATGGTCCCCCAGCTTTTTCAAACGAATAAAGTAATTATTGTCGAACGAAAATAGTCACTTAACTTTAACAAATATTATCTTAATATATTGTCATATAGGTACTTACTTATTATATAATTCATGCGATCCCAATGCCTTAAGATGGCAGAGTCAACGTTCCCTGCTGTGTGAAATGACAAGGACTGGCGACTCTTCCAAAAACGGGTGCAAGCGGCAATTACAATGAGCCCCAAGAAGCCTATAGAGATGAAAGTGATCATGGGTTATTATGAAACATAATAAGCCTATAGCAGCGCATATGGTTACAGGTTTTAAAGAGGCCCAAGCACCCCATACACGCATGTGTTCACAGGCAGTATTGAGACCAAGGAAGCCTATAGAAGGGAACATGGCAATGGGTTGTAATGGCATAGTTTCTAATGACCCCTGAAAAGCCTATAGAAGTTTCAATGGCATAGGTTCTATTGACCCCTGAAGAGCCTATAGGAATTTCAGTACCACGGGGTGTAATGACCCATGAATGCCTATAGAAGTACAGCCTACAGTAGTTTCAGTGCCATGGCTTGTAATGACCTATGGATGCCTATAGAAGTTCAGTGGCATGGTTCTAATGATCACTGCAGAGCCTATAGAAGTTTCAGTGGTATGAGTTCTATGGACCACTGAAGAGTCTACAGAAGCTTCAGTGGCATGTGTTGTAATGACCCCTAAATGGCTATAGAAGTTTCGGTGGTGTGGGTTATATAACCCATGAGAACCCTATAGAATTTTCCATGGCATGGGTTCTGATGGTCCCTGAGGAGCCTATAGAATTTTTAGGGGCATAGGTTGTAATGACCCTTGAGAAGCCTACAGAATTTCACTGGGATGAGTTGTAATGACCCCTGATGAACCTATAAAAGTGTCAGTGGCATGAGTTCTAATGACCCCAGAAAAGCCTATAGAAGTTTTAGTGGCATTAGTTGTAATGGCCCCTTGAGGAGCCTGCAGAAGTTTCAGTGGTTTAAGTTCTAAAGATCCCTGAGGAGCATATAGAAGTTCCAGTGGCATGGGTTATAATGACCACTGAGTAGCTTACAGAAGTTTCAGTAGTATGAGTTATAACGACCCCTGAGGAGTCAACAGAATTTTCAGTAAGATGGATTATAATCATCCATGAGAAACCTATAAAAGTTTGAGTGGCATTACTTTTAATTTCCTTTCAGAAGCCTATAGAAGGTTCAGTGGTGTGGTTCCAAAGATCCCAGAGGAGCCTATAAAACTTTCAGTGGTATGGGTTATGATTATTCCCTAAAAAGCCTATAGAACTTTCAGTTACATGGGTTGTAATGACCACTGAAATGCCTATAGAAGTTTCAGTGACATGGGTTGTAATGACCCCTGAAAAGCCTCTAGATGTTTTATTGGCATGGGTTGACATGACCCCTGAATGCCTATAGAAGTTTTAGTGGAATAGGTAGTAATGGCCCCTAAGAAGCCTATAGAAGTTTCGGTGGCATAGATTCTAATGATCACTGAGGAGCCTAAAGAAGTTTCAATGGCATGGGTTATAATGCCGCATGAGAAGCCTTTAGAAGTTTTAATGGCATAGGCTGTAATGACCCTTGAGGAACCTATAGAAGCTTCAGTGGTATGGGTTCTAATGATGCCCGAGGAGCCAATAGAAGTTTTTGCATCATGGGTTGTAATAACAATTGAGAAGCCTATAGAATTTTAATTGCCATGGGCTCTAATGACTTTTGGGGAACCTAAAGAAGTTCAATGGCATGACTTCTCATGACCCCTGGGAAGCCTATTGTAGTTTCAGTGTTATGGATTCTCATGACCCCTGAAAAGTCTAGAGAGGTTTTAGTACCATGTATTGTAATGATCCCTGAGAATCTTGTAGAAGTTTTAGTGGCATAGGTTCTAAAGACTCTTGAGGAGCATACAGATGTTCCAGTGGTATCGATTATAATGACCTCTGAGGAACCTATAGATATTTCAGTATCTTGGGTTGTTATGACCCCTGAAGAGTTTACAAAAATTTCTGTAGCATGGATTATAATAACCCATGGAAGCCTATAGAATTTTCAGTGGCATAGCATTCTAAAGATCCCAGAGGAGCCTATAAAATTTTCAGTGGTATGGGTTATAATTATCCATGAAAAACCTATAGAAATTTTAGTCCCAAGAGTTATAGCAACCCATGAGAAGTCTATAGAAGTTTCAGTGGCATGAGTTTTAATGACCCATGAAAAACCTATAGATGTTTTAGTGACATGTTTTGTCATGACCCCTGAATGCCAATAGAAGTCAGTGGCACGGGTTGTAATGACCCCTGAGAAGTCCTCAGAAGTGTCAATGATATGCTTTAATTACCCTTGAAGAACCTACTGAAGTTTCAGTGGCATGTGTTGTAATAACCCTTGAATGCCTATAGAAGTTCAGTGGCACTGTTTCTAATGATCACTGAGGAGTCTATAAAGTTTCACTGGCATGGGTTGTAATTACCCTAGAATGGCAATGGATCAGTTGTGTGGGTTCCAATGACCCTTGACAAGCCTATAGAAGTTTCAATGGTATAGGTTCTTTGACTTATGAAGTGCCTACAGGCGTTTCATTGCCATGGGTTTTAATGACCCAGGAATGCCTATAGAAGTTCAGTGGCATGGGTTCTAATGATCACTGTGGAGCCTATAGAAGTTTCAGTGTCATGTATTCTAATGACTCCTGAAGAGCTATAGAAGTTTCAGTGGCATGGGTTGTAATGATCCCAAAGAACCCTGTCGAAGTTGTAGTGCATAGTTTCTGATGACCCCTGATGAGCTATAGAAATTTCAGTGGCATAGTTTCTAATGACCCTCTAGAAGCTTATAAAAATTTCAGTGGCATAGATTTTAATGACCCCTAAGGAACCTATAGAAGTTTCTGTGGCATTGGTTCTAATGACCCCTGAGGAGCCTATAGAAGTATTTGTGGCATGGGTTCTAATGACCCCTGAGGAGCCTATAGAAGATTTGTGGCATGGGTTCTAATGACCCCTGAGGAGCCTATAGAAGTCTTTGTGGCATGGGTTCTAATGACTTCTGAGGAGCCTATAGAAGTTTCTGTGGCATAGGTTCTAATGACCCCTTACCTTACAGACCTTACAATTCGTTCGGGTTGCCCCAGGTCCCTCAGTGTGAGGCACCTTTGATGTCTACCAGAGAGTTGCTAACGCATCTTCCGGTATATTTTGCATCTTCCAGTCTTGGATGGTCTGGGATGCATCTTAGATATTTGTCAAGCTTATTCTTAAACACATCTATGCTCACTCCTGTTATGTTCCTCAGATGAGCTGGTAGCGCATTGAATAGACGCTGCATTATCGATGCTGGTGCGTGGTGGATTAATGTCCTGTGTGCTTTCCTTAATTTTCCTGGTATAGTTTTTGGCACTATTAATCTACCTCTGCTTGCTCTTTTTGATAATTTTAGTTCCATGATGTTTTCGGTAATTCCTTCTATCTGTTTCCATGCTTGAATTACCATGTAGCGTTCTCTTCTCCTTTCAAGACTATATAAATTTAAGAATTGTAGTCTTTCCCAGTAGTCAAGGTCCTTAACTTCTTCTATTCTAGCTGTAAATGACCTTTGTACACTCTCTATTTGTGCAATATCCTTTTGGTAGTGTGGGTACCATATTATATTGCAATATTCAAGTGGACTACGTACGCACGTTTTATAAAGCATAATCATGTGTTCAGCTTTTCTTGTTTTGAAGTGCCGGAACAACATTCCCATTTTTGCTTTGCATTTTGCCAATAGAATTGCTATTTGATCATTGCATAACATATTCTATTCAACATCACACCAAGGTCTTTAACTGCTTCCTTGTTTGTGATTGTCTCATTATTAGGTCCTTTATATGCATATAGCATTCCTACTTTATCACCATAGTTCATTGATTCAAATTTATCAGAGTTAAATACCATCCTATTTATCTCTCCCCATTTATATATTTTGTTTAGGTCTCTTTGTAGTGAGTTCCTATCTTCATCACAAGCAATTTCTCTACTTATTCTTGTGTCATCTGCAAAACTTCTTACTACTGAGTCCTTAACATTACTGTCTATGTCTGCAATCATAATCACAAACAGCAATGCAGCTAACACCGTACCTTGTGGTACACCGGATATTACCGTAGCTTCATCCGATTTCTCATCGTTTGCAATCACTATCTGTTTTCTGTTTTGCAAAAATTCTTTTATCCATCTTCCTACTTTGTCAACAATGTTATGTTTTCTAATTTTTTCGCTAATATATTATGATCTACCTTGTCAAAAGCTTTTGCAAAGTCTAGGTAAACCACATCTGTATCTTTTTCATTTATCATATTTTTATATATGCTTTCATGGTGGACTAACAGTTGGGTTTGTGTACTTTTTCCGGGTACAAAACCATGTTGTCCTATGTTGAACAATCTATTTTTCATTAAATGTTTCATTATATTTTTTTCATTACCCTTTCATATACTTTCATAATATGAGATGTCAGACTCACAGGCCTATAATTACTTGCCTCTAGTCTTGAACCACTTTTGAAAGTAGGAGTAATATATGCTAATTTATGCTCATCATAAATCTTGCCTGTATCTATACTTTGTCTTAATAATATTGCTAGCGGCTTTGCGATTGAATGAACCACTTTCTTTAACAATATGGCAGGTACTCCATCTGGTCCTGCTGCTTATCCATTTTTAATTTCATTAATAGCCTGCACAATATCGGCTTCTGTAATATCTATATCTGATAAGTATTCAGTATTTTTATCTCTTATTTCTGTGTCATTATCTTCATTGTCAATTCTAGGTGTAAATTCACTCTTATATCTTTCTGCTAATATGTTACATATTTCCTTTTTTTCATTCGTTAATCGCCCTTCAATTCTTAGAGGGCCTATTTCTACTCTTATTTTATTCATCTTTTTTGCATATGAATAAAAAATTTTAGGGTTTTGCTTGATATTTTGTAGTGTCATTTCTTCTAGGTTCCATTTTTCATTTTCTTTTGATTGTATAATCTTTTGTTCTGCATTTTCTATGTTACTTTTTAGTTCCATCACTTTCCATGCATTCTTTTCTTTTGCAAGAGCTTTTTTCCACTTTCTAATTTTCTGGAACAAGATCCTTCTGTCTCTTGGAATTCGTGACTGATGTTTACTTTTTTCCTTCGGTATATATTTTTCCACTATTTCCTCTAATATTTTATATAATATATCATTATTTACCTGTATATCATCACTTACAAATATGTTTTACCATTCTTTGTTTAATTCTTCATTTATTTTTGACCAATTTATATTCTTACTATAGAAATCGTATTTTCCATATCCTTCCCATTTTTTCGTCTCTTGCTTTTCTCTGTTTTCGTGTGCTCTGGAACGGACTGTTTGTTCTATGACATTATGGTCCGAAATACTCGTGTTATATACTATTATTTCTTTAACATAGTTCACCTCATTCACAAATACTAGGTCTAAAATATTATCCTTTCTTGTTGGTAGGTGATTTATTTGCTGAATGTTATGTTCTAGTAGCATATCTAATAGCTTTTCAAATTACCTCTTATCTTCTGCACTACTATTGCTCTCTTTTTTATATGTATAAATACAACCACAGTCTCCTATTCGTTCTTTCCATTCTACAAAAGGAAAGTTAAAGTCTCGGTTAGGAGTATAGTCCAGTCCTTGTGATTTCTACATATTTCATCCAATTTTTCAATTATTATGTCAAACTCTTTAGTATTAGGGGTCTGTATATTACAATGTTCACTAATTTTTCAGATTCAAATTCTACCGCTATTAATTCACATTCTGTGTTACTATATTTCTCACAGATTTTTCCTTGATTGGCATCTCTCCCATATATCGCGGGTTCCCCCTTGATTTCTATTTTTTCTATCTGATCTACAAGTTTGGAAACCCTTTATCTGGTCATCATTACCAGTCTCTTGGGAATACCAGGTTTCACTTATATTCAATATTTCTATTTTTTCATTTTGGGTTAGTTCTTCTAAGAACTCTATCTTTCTTTTGAGTTACTCGAAACTAAACCCTCTTGCTGCGTTCATCACCATGATGGTTTCGTATTATCTCCATTATCTAATATGGGTAATAATAAGGATTTTCCCATGCCTCTTTCCTGTTCTGATATGTTGATCTTTTTTTCATTTCCAGAAATTCGTACATTAAAAAATCCAACTTTTCCATTATATTTGATCTTCCAGCTTCATATTTATTCACTTTGTGCATAAACCTGCACTTATCTCCATATCTGCACCATCCCTTAGCATCATAGATACATTGCTTGTTCCTTGTGCTATATCTAGGTGCTGATGGCTCATATCGTGGTGCTGACATTTCATAATGTGTTGTTGGTTTGCTTTTTTCCTTCATCACATGATCTTTGTTCTTTTCTTTATTTGTTTCATTTTTACCTTGATTTTTTATATGTATTTGATTTTGATTTTGGTTTTTCATGGCTACAGGATGCATGTACCTACATTTCTTATTAAACCTACATCCATTTCCTTCTTTCCAGTTTCTACATATTTTTGGATGTAGATCGCTGCATTCCTCTTCATAGCCATCTAGATATGCACATTTGCCATAGATCTCATAATTGTGACATATCTTGGGATGTTTGTAATAACATCTTTCACCAAACCTGCAATTCCCTCTTTTCAAAAGGGTGCATACTGTGTCTTTCTTTTTTTTTTTTTTTCTTGTTCTTTCCCATCAGTATGGAGATCCGGGTACAACCTCTTTGGGATTTTATTTTGATTTATCATGTCATAATTTATTTTGTCATATGTATGTTGCTGTATTGCCTCATATGTAGAATCTATGAGTTTCTCTGCATCCATACTATTATCCTGTTCTTTGTTTTCATTAATCTTTTCTCTCTCTTCAGTCTTATTTTCTTCTTTTCTATTTTCCTCTTCTTCCTCTTCTTCATCTTCTTCATCCTCCACAATCTGTACATTAAGTCTTGATTTAATGACCTTGTCTATCCATACTAGACATGTTGAGCAAAATATTTTTGTGTCCTTATTTCTATTTTGCTCTACTTCAGCACATGAAGGGTGCGTCGGTACGTGGCAAGCATAGCATTTCCTAATCAGGTTTTGTGGATTTACAATGCTATACCACACTCTACATAGTTTACATGCTTTAGGCATCCGTTTGCCTATTGCATCAATCAATATATTCACTAATTCCACCATACTTATTTTCTTTGATGGAATGTGTTGATTTCTGTAGATTTTCTTTATAAGTCTTTTGATAACTTGAAGTTTCATTGGTATCCCTTCTATTATTTTCATTATATTTTCTACAGATTTGCTCCAGTTTGAAGGATCGTATCCTTTCAATATGTCTGTGAATGCTTTCGCATCTTTTTGGTCGATGTTGCAATTCATCTCCACGATCAGCAAACCAAGTTCCCTTCCTGCCAATTCATCATATTGAATATCTCCGATGCAAGCAAGGTTTCTCCACCTTTTGCCACTGTTGGTTGACTCCTCCATGATTTTCAGATTTTATTAATTCACTCGAAAACAACTTATTAGACGGTTTATCACTCTAATCTGATATTAAGCTAATCACCGATAGTTCACGAACACTTTTAGCTTATAGAAGTTTTTGTGGCATGGGTTCTAATGACCCCTGAGGAGCCTATAGAAGTTTTTGTGGCATGGGTTCTAATCACCCCTGAGGAGCTTATACAAGTTTTTGTGGCATGGTTTCTAATCACCCCCGAGGAGCCTATAGAAGTTTCTGTGGCATGGGTTCTAATGACCCCTCTGACCTATAGAAGTTTTTGTGGCATGGGTTCTGATGACCTCTGAGGAGCCCATAGAAGTTTTGTGGCATGGGTTCTAATGACCCGTGAGGAGCCTATAGAAGTTTTTGTGGCATGGGTTCTAATGACCCCTGAGGAGCCTATAGAAGTTTTTGTGGCATGGGTTCTAATGACCCCTGAGGAGCCTATAGAAATTTTTGTGGCATGGGTTCTAATGACCCCTGAGGAGCTTATAAAAGTTTTTGTGGCATGGGTTCTAATGACCCCTGAGGAGCTGTAGAAGTTTCTGTGGCATGGGTTCTAATGATCCCTGAGGAGCCTATAGAAGTTTTGTGGCATGGGTTCTAATCACCCCTGAGGAGCCTATAGAAGTTTTTGTGGCATGGGTTCTAATGACCTCTGAGGAGCCTATAGAAGTTTTTGTGTCATGGGTTCTAATGACCCCTGAGGAGCCTATAGAAATTTTTGTGGCATGGGTTCTAATCACCCCTGAAGAGCCTATAGAAGTTTTTGTGTCATGGGTTCTAATGACCTCTGAGGAACCTATAGAAGTTTTTTGGCTTGGGCTGTAGGGACCTCTGAGGAACCTATATAAGTTTCACTGGCATGGGTTCTAATGACCCCTGAGGAGCCTATATAAGTTTTTGTGGCACGGGTTCTAATGACCTCTGAGGAGCCTATAGGAGTTTTTGTGGCATGAGTTCTAATCACCCCTGAGGAGCCTACAGAAGTTTTTGTGGCATGGGCTCTAATGACCACTGAGGAACCTGTATAAGTTTCAGTGGCATGGGTTCTAAGGACCACTGAGAAGCTAATAGAAGTTTCAGTGGCATCGGTTTCAGTGCCATGGGTTCTAATGACCATGAGGAGCCCATAAAAGTTTCTGTGGCATAGGTTCTAACACTAATTTAAAGCTCAATGAAATGTTAACTTTCCTTTACCTGACTGAGCATTACTGTTAAGTCATTTATAGTGTTACTTTCTCATGGCCCCTTTTATAATTAATTACTCTTTTTTCCTCTCAATACTTTCTCTGTTTCACTGAGGGTCATCCCATTCTCGAGGATATTGCTTTACGAGTTAATGGTATTTCAGACTAGTCTCCTATGAATATTTCTACATTCTGCTCTGAATAATAATGATGCATTATAAGCACACAGTCTCATCTGGAAACAGAGTATGAGACAAACATCCTTATCAGAAATTTGATCTTCTGACCTGCCTGGCCAACAGTACAGTATATCCAGTCAGCCACAGAAGCTGAATGCATACTGTACAGTGCTGGCTTGCCCAAGAAATCACTGGTCAGAGTTTGAAATCCTGAAAGAGGAACTATACCTACTATATCAGTCATAATGATTACGATCATAATTTTATTTGTTGCATTGCATCTCATTTCCCAGCAAGTCAGGACCCATCTTTAATGAGTGGTTAATGATATTCTCCATTCCTTCTAATTTCGAACAATTCTATTTTCATGTCACGCTAGTCATCACCTTTCTCCAGCAAATGTATATGAACGCTATGTCTCCACCCGTGTCTGTCTGTTCGTGTGTATATATATATATATATATATATATCTTGCTGTTCACGAGAGGTTTTAGATTTTGGACTACTTTGTTTTTTTGTGTTTTTATTACACGTCTGACGTCCGCGAGATATATAAAAAAATTATTGCTGAGACTCAGTTAAATTTTGCAGAGGAGCAGCTTGATTTGTAAAGTCCCGGCTCAATGGGTTCTCTGTGATGAACATCCCGTTTTCTGCGGTGCCTTCACGTGTGACCTAGGGTCGGACAAACACAATCTTATCGTTATTGTGAATTGTATAATTATTATCTGTTCATTTGACCTTGTACCACGTAATGTGACAGAGTATTTTTATGTCCAACCAGTTATTGTTAATCATTATGTTTTCTGTATGTACCTATCCTGTTTTGTGTAGAGAAATAGTTTGACCTCAGGTCACCTGTAAATTTTTGTACCCGCGGTCTCTGCGTATACGCAGACGTCCACACGCCGCTTTATAAGCAGGTTGCACCATCAATAAACCAGCAGTACTTTGTCTTCCTGCTCATTATTTCGCACCTCTCTCACAGGGGTGACCCCGGAGTGGTTCCCGGAGCCATTAGCAGACCCAAACGGCGACTTAGTCTTGGCCCGATGAACCAACCCACGCCCCTAACGGACTAGCTACGGCGCTCTAACAAAGCGTTCGGGCGTTACCGACCCTCGTCGGCAAATCACTGGCATCATTAGCAGACCCACACAGCACGCTCCCAAGTGTGTATTGATGCAAGTGTTCCCTCTCACCCAAAGTGAGAGCACGGAATGAGCATGGAAACGACATTGCCAACCCCATACAAATTACCGCGAACTTCTCGGAGGCCGACGTCTCCCTCGCGCAACCCCCTCCTGCTTGTTCCTCCACGCCGGTGCCCGCTCCCCGCGCGATGCCCCTCCTGACGGACCAACCAAGGGCAGCCCTCAGCATAAAGCTGCCGCCATTCACCCATCAGAACCCAGCGTCCTGGCTCTACAGGGTCGAGGGGCAATTTAGGATGGCAGGCCTGACCGACGAGGTGTTGAAGGCAGACATCGCCATCAACGCCCTACTGGAGGAGATATACAAGAAGGTCGCCCTGTGGGTGACGACAACAACGAGCCCTCCCACCTTCCAGGAGTTAAAGGCCACTCTCGTCGAGACCTGCTCCCTGCCGGTCTCCGAGAGAGCTGCCCACACCCTCGACCTCGCCATCAACACCCGGCAGGACACAAACCTCTTGGAGACGTGGCATGCCCTCCAGGACCTCTTCCTCCTCCCTGAGACTACACAGTAGCAGGAGGTGCAAAGAGATTAGCCTGTCGAGGGAGATCCTCCTGCAGCAGCTACTCCCAGAGGTCTGTGGGCAGATCACAGAATCATACACCCTGCCAGTCGAGGACCTGATCAGGGTGGCGCAGTAGCTGACAGACTACGAGGGTGATGAAGCAGGCATCCATGCCCGCACACCCCATCAACTGCCTCCAGCCGGAGGACCCCACCATAGAGGGCATCAACGTCATTGACAGGAGGAGGCCACCCCACCAGCAGAAGAAGGAAAGGCCGGGGCTTTGCTATTACCACCAGAGGTTCGGTAAAGCTGCCCGAAATTGCGAAGCCCCCTGCCTTTTCGCCCATCCAAAAAACGGGGAAGGCGGTGGCCACCCTCACAGGCCGCCATGGCAGCAGCATCCGAAACACCCAGGTTCCCCGCACCAATAGGCTTCTATGTCCGTGACACTATCTCTGGCAGGATGATGCTGATCGACACTTGGGCCATGCGATCAGTGTTCCTGCCTTCCAGAAAGGACCGCAGACGTCCGCAAGACCTGGCTGCCTCCCTGATGGCCACCAGTGGGTCCCCCATCCTCTCCTACGGCACGAGGTTCCTGTCGTTCTCCACCCTTGGCTGGAGGTACAGGTGGAACTTCGTCGTCGCAGACGTTAGGACCCCACTTCTGGGTGGGGACTTCCTCACCCACTTCGGATTGGCAATCGACGTCGGCCGCAAGCACCTGCTGGACACTGAGTCCTGCCAGTCCCTGCCCTTGTCGCCGGGCCCCAGGGAGCCCACAGTCTGTTCCGTCGCTCCCCACCAGTATGGCTCCCTCCTGAAGGAATTCCCGGAAGTGTTCAAACCCGAGATTCATCAGGTGTTCGGGTCCCCTGCTAAACACGGGATATATCATCACATCAAGACAAGGGGCCCCCCCCCCGCCGCACACAAAGTTCCGGAGGCTTCCCCCACAGCACCTTCAGGAGGCCAAGAAGGCCTTTGCCGAGATGGATTGGATGGGCATATGCAAGAAGGCTCCCAGCCCGTGGGCCCTCCCCCTTCACATGGTACAGAAAGCAGACGGCACCTGGAGACCCTGTGGCGACTACAGGCAGCTCAGCCTCGCTACAGAACTCGACCACTACCCTCTACCAAACATGCAGGACCTAACGGCCTCCTTCCATGGGGCCAAAATATTCTCAAAGTTAGATCTCTTGAAATCATATTTTCAGGTACCAGTAGCTCCAGAGGACATCCCCAAAACCGCCATTGTCACGCCTTTCATGTTCTACGTCTTCGCCTTCTCCACCTTCGGCCTGAGGAACATAGGGGCGACCTTTCAGAGACTGATGGATAGCATCCTTGTGGAACTGAACTTCTCCATCTGCAACGTCGATGATACCCTAATTTTTTCCAGATCCCACAAGGAACACCTACGGCACATCCAGAAGGTCCTGCGGCACCTGCAGGAGAGTGGCCTCATTGTCAGGTTCAACAAGTGCACCTTCGGCGTCGATACGGTGGAATTCCTAGGCCATGAGATATCCCCAGAAAGCGTCCGCCCAGTTTCATCGAAAGTCGAGGCCGTCGTCAGGTTCCCCACCCTTACCTCCATCAGGACCATACAAGAATTCCTCAGAATGGCCAACTACTACAGGAGATTCATCCCGGGGATTGCGCACACCATGGCCCCCCTGACAGAGATCCTCAAGGGCTGTCCGCAGACCTTAGAGTGGGGCCCTGACCAGCAAAGGGCCTTCTCCCTGACAAAGGCCGCCCTCACCAAGGCAACAGCTTTGGCCCACCAGGACCCCAGCACTCCCCTCCAGCTGATGACGGACGCCAGCAACGTCACCTGCGGGGCCGTCCTGGAACAAGTTGTCAACGGAGACCCTCAGCCCATCGCCTTCTTCAGCAGAAAACTCAGCCCCACCGAGTCCCTCTACAGCACCTTCAACAGGGAACTCTTCGTGGTGTACCAGGCGGTACGCCACTTTAAGTTCCTCCTGGAGGGTACGCCCTTCACAATTTGGACGGACCACCAGCCGCTGGTCCACACCTCCACGAAGTTGGGGGATGCATGGTCCTTCAGGCAGCAGCGGCACCTCACGGCCATCGCAGAGTTCACCTGCACCCTTAAGTACCTCCCTGGCAAGAAGAACCCAATAGCCGATGCCCTCTCGAGGATCGAAATTGACACAGCGCAGCTCGGGATCGACTACGAGGACCTCGCCCGCGAACAAGCCACTGACCCAGAGACTCCAGCTTACCGCACAGCCATCACATCACTGAAGTGGAAGGATGTGCCCCTCGGTCCTGGAGGACCAACACTGCTGAGCAACGTAAGCACTGGCCATCCCCGCCCACTGGTGCCCACCTCCCATCGTCGGCTGGTCTTCGACGTCATCCATGGACTGTCCCACCCCTCCGGAAGAACGACGGCCAGGCTGCTGGCGGAGAAGTTCGTCTGGCACGGCATACGGAAGGACATGACGGCCTGGGCAAGGCAGTGCATACAGTGCCAGGCCAGCAAAGTAGAGCGGCACACCGAATCGGGGGTGGGCAATTTTCCCCAGCCGGTGAGACATTTCGGGCACATCCACGTCGACGTAGTGGGTCCTCTTCCCCCATGAGGAGGAGCAAGATACCTTCTAACAGTCACCAACCACTCCACCAGGTGGCCCGAAGCTACGCCCATGGAAGAAGCCACCTCCAGTGCATGTGCAGAGGCCCTCCTCCCCAGCTGAATCAGCTGATTCGGTGTCCCGGACCATATAATTACGGACAGGGGCCCCGCTTTCCTGTCCGAACTGTGGACTGCCCTGGCACGCCTGCTGGGGACCACTTACCACAGCACCACCACCTACATCTCCGCATCCAATGGAATGGTGGAAAGGTTCCACAGGTCCCTGAAGGCGTCCCTTATGGCTTGTTGCACCTCCGAGAATTGGAAGTACCAGTTGCCCTGGGTCCTCCTCGGGCTGAGGACTGCCCCCAGAGCCAACGGCGACCCATCCGCAGCAGAAAAGGTCTTCGGGGAGACCCTCATAGTCCCGGGGGAACTCATCACAAAGGACCGGGATGACTTAACAACGCAGAGGCTCCGCGACAGGGTTGGGAAGTTCGCCCCCTGCCGGCGGACATATACCAACAGGACGTCCACCTTCATGCCTCCCGGTCTGTCCTCCACCACCCACGTCTTCGTCAGGGACAATGCCGTATGTCCACCCTTAACCAGGCCCTCCAGGGGTCCTTTCCTCGTACTTGAGAGGAACAAGAAGGCATTGCGGGTAGCCGTCCACGGGAAGGAAGACTGGGTATCGATAGACCGCCTCAAGCCCGCATTTCTGGAGGAAGATGTCGAGGGCACTTCCCAAAGCCCCCGCAGGAGATGGTGCCCCATAGCCCGCCCCGTCCACAAGAAAACGTCGTGGGTGCCCCCAGAAGGCCCCAGGACCAGGCAGAGGGGCAACCCAACACACCCATCCACAGGGCACCAAAGAAGACGACCATCCCCCCCAAATGGCATCGAGAAGGTGGGCCCCCCTCCACCGCCCCAGCAGATACCTGCTTTGATCAGACGTTACCTACGTCTTGGGGGAGGGGGGAGTATTGTAAAGTCTCCGCTCAACGGGTTCTCTGTGATGAACATCCCGTTTTCTGCAGTGCCTTCACGTGCGACCTAGGGTCGGACAAACTCAATCTTATTATCATTATTGTAAATTGCATACTTATTATCTGTTCATTTGACCTTGTACCACGTATATGGGACAGAGTATTTTTATGTCCAACCAGTCATTGTTAGTCATTATGTTTTCTGTATGTACCTGTCCTGTTTTGTGTAGAGAAATAGTTTGACCTCAGGTCACCTGTAAATTTTTGTACCCGCGGTCTCTGCGTATACGCAGACGTCCGCACGCCGCTTTATAAGCAGGTCGCTTCATCAATAAACCAGCAGTACTTGTCTTC
>NC_089752.1:67102819-67107819 GCF_040412425.1 Macrobrachium rosenbergii
GAGACAAAACAAATTAATGAAAGTGTCATCTAGGCAGAAAAAAAAGGCAGCGGATGAAAAGTAGAAGGGCCAAAACAAAGCAACGGGAAGCCAAAGGGAATGTGGATAAACTCTCGAGTATTTCCTACAGTACGCCACATAATGTACAGAGTAGAGAGTACTCCTGCCGGAGAAGGCTTACCTTAAACTTGGCGAATTACGTAGATCAGGAGGAACCACTTCAAAACAGCGCGTCGGTCCTAGACAGGTAATCCAATTGGAGTTTTCTCCTTAACACAAGAAGTTTGCATTGCAACGGAACGATATACATGGTTAACCGAACGTACTTTGTTTACACTGGTATGGTGCTCGTCCAAGAAGCGGAGCTTTGAGCGCATATATGGCAGAACACACTTTTTGGTTAAGATACGACAACGATTTTGTATAGGACACCGAGTTTATAGCTACTGATCCATTTAGCAATGAGACTGTCCGACACATACTCAACAAGACTCGTTATCGCAAGATGATAAACAAGGCAGATAGTTATCACTTATCATTTCCATTATCTCCGTCACTCGTTCCGGACTTTGTGACTGAGGTGCAATCCGACACTTTTCAATATCGCCACGAAGACACTGACACAATGAAGTCCCGACCATTGCCGAGTTTTCCTCACCCTCAGCTTCTGCGTTTTTCTTTCCTTTTTTTCTTCGGCGCCAGATTTTCCTGAGTGAGAATTTTCATCGTTATCTTTCTCATGAGTATTCACAAAGTAAGGCAACTTTTTTGCCCCCAAGACTAAAGATACTTTTTATTTCAGACGACGCAGTCCTCTCGGAAACGGACCTGAAATGGATTCAGAAAACTTTTTCAGATCATTAGGGTTCTGATCAAGGACAGCTTTAGGCTCATTAATGATTTTACAACTATGCATGCATTCTGTGCGTATATATATGTATGAGCATAATGCATTATGTGTTTAGGCTATGTGTGTGTTTGTGTGTGTGTGTGTGTGTGAGAGAGAGAGAGAGAGAGAGAGAGATCAAGTTTGTCTTTTCAAGCAATAGATTCCTAGTTGCCATTTCTGACTTATTCAGCAGATGCGTGTTTGACAAGATATGTCCCTGCGAATTTGTTCACGAGAAACATATATATTCTGAATAATGATAATAATGATAATGATAAATCCTTTCGTCACCAAATGAATGTTTCTAACCCATCGGCTCCTTAAACGAAGCATTAGGCTAGGAACAGGTGTGCTAAATTTATGGTTCCTCAGACAGGCACTCGAGAATTATGCTCTTCTTCATGTAACAAGCTTGTGTTATCTCTCCTTCTCTTTGGCACCTCTGGGCCAAAGTGAATCACTTTGGCATTCTATGAAATGAGTCACTTTTGAGGCACCAGAAAGAATTCATATTTTGGCATCCCGACCTATGGTGAGATTGGCCATCCACCTCAGCGAGCTATCCTCGGCCTCTCTGTCTCGGGAACACGTTTCCTTTAGTTCGTTAGCACGTTGCCGCCGAATCTCACAGCTTTGGCTGAAGTTTTCTGGTTCGTTGTGAAACTGAAGTCACGCATGTTCGCGAAGGTGATATCAAGCAAGCGCGAACATGCGCGACTACAGATGCATTGCTGACGTTGGCTGTGTAACTTCCGGTTGCAAGAGGATCCAAGATACCAGAAAGGGTGCTCCTCCCATCAGTCATACTGTCTATGGGCAGTCATTGTGAGTTCCTCGTCTCTTGGTTTTCTTTCGAATCGTTCTTCTCGCTCGTTGCCTGTGGATGTGACTGTATACTGTATACATGTCAGCGGTTCAAGGAGAGATAAAGGTCCATAGAAAACTTAAACACATTTCTCAACTGAAATGTTAGTGGAACGCACAACCATGCGCAATCAGTCACCTTGGCCAGGCTCGACTGAGACCTGAAAGATAAGCAGGAGAAAGGAATGGGACCTAACCCTGCAGAGGCATGAGATCCAGGTCAGAAACGACAAAAGGAGCGTATGAGTTGTGGAAACCGAATCAGGAGGTACCTTACTTAAGTAGGGCTGAAGTTTTAGTTTTCTGTAAAAGAAAGCTAGTCTCCGTCCGCACTTTTTCCTTCCGCCCTCAAATCTTAAAAACTACTAAGGGTAGAGGGCTGCAAATTGGTATGTTGGTCATCCACCCTCCAATCATCAAACATTCCAAATTGCAGCCCTCTAGCCTCAGAAGTTTTTTTTATCTTATTTAAGGTTAAAGTTAGCGATGATCGTGCGTCTGACACCACTATAGGTGCCAACAACGCAGGTCACCACCGGGCTGTGGCTGAAGGTTTCATGGGCCGCGGCTGAGAGTTTCATGTGCCGTGGTTGAGATTTTCATACAGCATTATATGCTGTACAGAAACCTCGATTGCGCAGAAGAAATCTCGGCGCATTTTTTACTTGTTTCTAATGACGTTACCAGAGATGGCTCTTTCGCTGCATTGTAAATTTCGTTGAATCTTATTCATTCCTACTTCCGCCTCGCGACCTGGCGCTTTTAGCGACACGGGGTTTAGGAGAGGACGAGTAAGAGTTTAAGAATCAGGAGAAACGGAAGCAGGAAGCAAGGAAGAAATTCCAAAGTTTGGCACGTCGTTTTTTCTATCCCTTTCCCGGATATGAAATTTCTCTGCTTTAGATTCTTTCCCGCTTCTGTCTCGGGCTTGGCAATCTTCGTAAAGGGGATTGTGTGTGTGTGTGTGTGTTGGGGACGTGGAGCTCAGTAGTTTGGTATGGGGAGGGAATTAATTTGGGGGCTTCCGTGCCTTCTCCGTCCTTCTTACCACCTCCCTTCATAATTTAATGTTTTATCGTCAATAGGGCGAGTGTATAATTAGCGACCTACTTTAGCTATTCCTGTCACTTTTATTCATTTATTTGCTTACTTAAACATTACATCCTTATTAAGCTCCTTTCTTATCTGTTTCTTTGCTCGCGCTCTCAGTTTGGTTCGGCCACTAGATGTTATGACACAAAACAACTGGTGTTGCATTTAAGAACCCTAGAAAATATAGATATATTATTATCAAAATGTAAACACACTGGAAGGACCGAGAAAAAGTTCTGTGCTTGTTGTTTTTGCTGTGAACTACCTAACTTGATAAGTTGTGAGATCCAAAAGTATCCTATAAAGGATATGTGCTCACCCTTTGCACATTCACATTCTAACAAAGCAGGAACAATGCAATATATTGAAAAGAAAATTCCTTAAAACAAGTTCGCTGTCTAAATGACATGTTCATGATGATACAGTTATTCGTCGAGTATTTCTCCGTGTCGATGCTCAGGTAGGACAAAAAAAATATTAGTATCATACCATAAACTGACTGCAAATAAACTAATAAATCACAGACTCTTTCACCTAAACTAAATAAGACGGGCTATTAAATGTAAAAAACGTGATTGTGCTGGAAAATGATTTTTATGCAGCAAAACTGCCTTTTGACTCTTGTGTTACGATCTGCCCTTTGCTATGTCACTTTCACTCACTCTAGGCTCTTCTGCTCTCACTTTGACCCATTGGCGCTCATATCAGACTTCAACAAGGTCCGTTAGACATATCTGTGCAGGATTTTTCAGGACGAAGCTTCTATCCCACCCTATGTATAAGTCTCTTCCTTGGTTGTATTCTGTGGCACATGATCACAACTGTCTTCAGTGGGCTTATTTATGAGAACAAAGAACACCAAATCGACGCGAATGCGCCTAAGCCCAAGCACTGCTCAGCCTCGTCAACCTCCGAAATCATGGTTTGCTTTCAAGGGCCTAAAATCAACATTTCAAAAGGTTTTAGTGATCCGTTAAGGCCCTAGAAGCAAGAACACCAGATCTGTTTAAAAGAACCAAACTTCAAGCACAATGCAGCCACGTTATTCTGTGAGTTGTCAACTTGGTTTCAAGTCGGTCAAATCAAAACTACTGGACATTTGCTTTTGTGTGATGCATAAAGAAGGAACGTTGAAGAAAACGTCATACCGAGACTGAAGAGGGTTTGGAGGGAGAGGCTGTGAGTGAACAGGTACAAAGAAGACTGGGTGCCATGTTGTTCTTATGATCAACAAGCCCGCTGGCACTCGCAATCATAGGTGGGGTGGTGACTGGCATCCCTGCGCCAGCTCACATTGACCAGATTTCTTCGTTCGCCCTTTTCCTTAGTTCTTAGAGAAATGGCAATTTTCAAATAAAGACATTCCTTTTTCGTATTTTCTTTTGGAATGGCTGTAGTAAGAATAGTTTTTAAATGGTTTTCATAAAAGGTTGAATGCGTCACGGCCTTTCGTTAACTGTTTTCCTTAAATGCACGCAAGTGTGTCGTTAACTGGACGAAATGAAAGAAAACAGTGCCCAGGCTTCTGGTAATTTTTGTCACTCAGCCACACCCACCTTACTGCCAGACTACCTGTGCCAAATCGGGAAAAATCAACTCCTGTCCAAGATCTGGGGCATTGGGACCTACGTATGCTATAGCTATCGTCTGTTTTATATATTTTTTAGTCTGCACTGATTCTTCGCGATGTGGCTTTGAAACCTAAGGCGAATCCTATTTGCACGGCTATAAAATGCTAAGAAAATATCAGAAATGCTAAGGTTTTATTCCGTATATTTATCTCCACTGATTTTCGTATGCATAAACAATTATAGAATGTAACTACAAAACTCTGTTTTCATGTTTTTGATCAGCAGTGCTTGTTCAGGCCGAGAATTTTAGTCTCCTTTTGCCTGTTTCCCATCTGCGGTGAACTTCTGGCTTTAAAGTAAAAACTTATAAATCTCCGTTTTTCTAGAGGTTTGCCGTATATTATTATTATTATTATTATTATTATTATTATTATTATTATTATTATTATTATTATTGCTAAAATATTCTCAGGTCCGTGATTAATTCTTATTTAATAAAAATCCACAATAGCAGAAACAATTTTTTTTTTTTACTTTTGCCAAAAATTCAGGTTATTGATATGACTGTACACTTTTAGTTTTCT
>NC_089752.1:67112819-67147819 GCF_040412425.1 Macrobrachium rosenbergii
GTGCCATGGCGGTTTGGTGCCTTTGGGCCACTTTAAAAGATTTGCTTTAGGTTCACCAACTAATAATTTCGTTCCGTTTCCTGTTTTTTTTTATTCGTCTATGGAAATATCACGGAGAAATTCCTACAGGTAATCTTTATAAAGAATTTTGTTTTGCCCCCAAAAATTTTTTTATTCTGATGTAACAGAGAAATGCATGCAGTAAATACCTGTTAAAGGTGTGATCTGTAGACTCTATATCGACACACACACACACACACACACATATATATATGTATATATATATATATATATATATATATATATATATATATATATATATATATATACATTTATATATATATATATATATACATTTATATATATATATATATATATATATATATATATATATATATATATATATATATATTATACGTGTGTAAATGTATGTAATTGCATTTAAATATATATTTATATACACTGTATATATATATATATATATATATATATATATATATATATATATATATATATATATATATCTATATATATATCTATATATATATATATATATATATATATATATATATATAAATAGATAGATATGTATATAAATAATATATATATTCATATATATATCATATATTTATGTATATGTATATATGTGTGTGTGTATTTGTGTGTGTATGTATCTGTGTCTGTGTATGCGTATGTATATAAGGACGAAAATAGGACGAAGTGATTTCTTTCTTTTATTTCTGTCAGAGACACCAGAATGAGATGGTTAGAATACGTCGTAGGAAGATTACTTCATTGAAGGAACTGGACGATGCCAGTGGCACATGATCGCTGCCAAGTCGCTCTTATATTTGGGTTATGTTTAGAAATCATTGCTCCTCTACACGCGTTGCTGACAGTCTTCTAGCTGTTTACATGGAATTCATGGCTACTACCGTACCTGCATTTCGATGATACCATATATATATATATATATATATATATATATATATATATATATATATATATATATATATGTGTGTGTGTGTGTGTGTGTGTGTGTGTGTGTATGTATGTATGTATGTATGTATATATATATATATATATATATATATATATATATATATATATATATATATATATATATATATATATATATGCATATATATGTATATATACAGTATATATATATATATATATATTTATATACGTGTGTGTGGGTCCGTGAGCGCGTTTATAAAGGTAATAATTCTTAAGCATCGAAGCCGGGTCATTCCCTATGTAGGTATAGTCATATTCCTTCCTTTTTATTCGGGTGTACATGAATGCCTGGTGGACAGACGCATCCATCGGAGGGATACGGGAGAATGGAAAATGCAAATAAGAAGAGAAAAAAGAGAGAGGCCAGGCTAAAACGACAAACTCAGCCCGAAAGGAAGGAAAGTTAAAGAAATTACAGAGAAGAGAATCATGGAGACAAGCCCCCAACATCATTCACTGGGGAGAGAGGAAGTCACCAGACTTACTAATCCAGGCATGATTTACCTCCATCTCGATCCAAGGGAAGTTCCTAAATGTCTGTCTCACGCATCAGTTCGCAGGTTTTGGAACTATGGGGGCCTCTACGAGGAACAGTAACTGCCTCCCTCAGCTCACTGTAACAGTTGACGGAACTGTTCCTGCTGCAGAGACACCGAGTCAACTGCAAGACAAGGGAAAGAGGACTGGCAGAAGAACTAAGAGCGGGAATGTAAAAATGACAGATCTAATGAACCGAGATATAGCCTATCAAGAAACTCTCTCGCGGGTTGCCTTCCCTATCATTCTGAGGCTAGGTTATGGCTCCGAGGAGCAAAAAGGGATCGTAAATTTGAAGGCACGATTCATTATATAAAGGAGTAATGCTGATGTACAACAATATTAAGAAAACATTTCTTGCCTATATATCCTCCGGTGCCACTGTACAATACGCTGGGTGCAAAACCGAATCTGCATTTATTTCAGAATCCATTCACCTGTTCTTAGGCCCACTCCAATGCAATGTTTCATTTGCATTTATGGCTAGATTTTTACTTTGATCACGGGACAAACAGACAGAGCTAAGTACTTATACTCACACCAATCTATCACGCACATATATATATACCCTATTTATTAATATGTATATATATGTATACATACATACATATATATATATATATATATATATATATATATATATATATATATATATGAAGAATGACTCCTTTCCTCTCATGCATATATATATATATATATATATATATATATATATATATATATATATATATAATATATGTTATATATATATATATATATATATATATATATATATATATATATAATATATGTTATATATATATATATATATATATATATATATATATATATATATATATGAAGAATGAATCCTTTCCTCTCATGTATATGTATATATACATATATATATATATGAATATGTATATATATATATATATATATATATATATATATATATATATATATATATATATATATATATATGAAGAATGAATCCTTTCCTCTCATGAAAAACGATCCAAAAGTCACAGGACAGATCATTGCAGAAAATTTCACAGCATAACCGTTTCGTTTCTTATACCTGTTGGTTTTCATATGTGTTTGTGCTGACTTGCGTATTTATGTGAGAAAAGGTCTACGAAGATAGAAGACGCAAACCCGTAAATAACAAGAGTCCGTAGCAGAATTTATAGGTGGATACGCATTTGGCACCAGGGACAGCTCTCAGTAAATCAAAGAGGAGGCCCCAATATCGCTGTATAGACTGTTCCCTCATAACGTTCGGTCATTCATGTTAAGGAGAAGTTCAGCAGAAATTATTTAATTCATTTGAAATAGTTTATTTGTATTATTCTCTCTCTCTCTCTCTCTCTCTCTCTCTCTCTCTCTCTCTCTCTCATAAATCAGTATCGAGCCAGGAGCTATCAGCATTAAGTTGAAGATGAAAAAATCGTCAGGTTTGTTGTTATTGAAACGAATGGGAAGATAGTTATATGATATATTTCACAAATATAGAAGCCAATAAGATGGGCGAGGTAATATGTCCATCTAGCCAAGGCTCGGAGAAGGTAAAGTAAACATTAAGACAAGGTGGTAAACTAACATAAAAACGAAAAATTTGTAGGGTGGAACAGAGAGAGAGAGAGAGAGAGAGAGAGAGAGAGAGAGAGAGAGAGAGAGAGAGAGAGGAGATTAGACAGAAAGAAACGACAGAAAGAATTGGGTAGTGAGAAAACAAGAAAAAGAATTGAAGTTGGAGGAAACAAGAGAATCTAACAAGGAGAAAACGAGAAGAAGAATTTACCCTACAGGAAATGAGATGGACATACCCCCAAATGAAAAAAAGGAATCGAGCAAGAAGAAAGGGGCAGAGAGACCCGGGAACTGAGACCCCAAGAAAAGAGCTAAACAAGGAGACAACTAAAAGACACATTTAATGGAAACAAACAAGAAAAGGAATTAGTCAGAGGAAACTAGAAGACTGTTGCACAAAGAGAAAACGAGAAAATTTTAAGTGGAGAAAATAAAAAATGCAATTAGATAGGGGGAAAACAAAGAAATTGTCCAGAGAGAAAATAATTATTTGACAGACAAAAACCGAGAAAATTTTACACGGCAACAACAAGAAAAGGAATTGGTCAGGGAGGAATTTAAGCGAATATTTTATTTAAGAAACGGAAACGAGAAAATTTTATGTGGAGAAAATAAAAAACGAAATTAGTTAGGGTGAAAAAAGGATATTTAACAAATAAAAACAAGGCAATTTAATACAGAGGAAACGAGATAAAGAATTGGTCAGGGAAGAAACTAGAATATTTAACAAAGAAAAAAAGAAAAAATTTTCGATGAAGAAAACAAGAAAAGGAATTAGTTAGGGAGGAAACTAGAAGAATACTTAACAAAGAAAATACGAGAAAATGTTAAACAGAGAAAGCAAGAAAAGGAATTGGTTAATGACGAAACTACTTTGCATTTCATGGCCGTGACTAATAGATTTTTGTCGATAAAATCTTACGATCATTATCATACTACTGGGAACAGTGCCATTACGCCTGATGTCATAGTTTACGTCTCTACTAGCCTCTCTCTGGGTGCTTACTAAATTTAGCTAAGTTTCCCTTTAAGTTCCTTTGATTTACTTTGATAAGTACCTTAATTAACCACATTAAACATCACTGGATCAGGGCGGAAAGTAAAAGAATATTTACCAAAGAGAAAACGAAAAAACTTTATACGGAGAAAAAAGGAAAATGAATTGGTCAGGGAGAAAACTAAAAGAATATTTAACAAAAAGAAAACGAAAACATTTTATATGGAGAAATCAGGAAAATTAACTGGTCGGGGAGGACACTAGAAAAATATTTAACAAAGAGAGAACGAAAAAATTTTAAATGGAGAAAAGAGGAAAATGAATTGGTCACTGACACTAGAAGAATATTTAACAGAGATAACGAGAAAATTTAGTTAGGAAAAAACATGAGAATGAATTAGTCAGGGAGGACATTAGAAGAATATTTAACGAAGAGAAAACGAGAAAATTTTATATGCAGAAAACAGGAAAATAAATTAGTCAGGGAGGAAACTAGAAAAATATGTAACAAAGAAAAAAAAGAGAACATTTTTATATAGAGAAAACAGGAAAATGAATTGGTCAGGGAGGACACTAGAAGAATATTTAAAAAGAGAAAATGAGAACACTTTCTTACGAGAAAACAGGAAAATGAATTGGTCAGGGAGGGCACGAGGAGAATATTTAACAAAGAGAAAATGAGAAAATTTATTTGGGATAAAAGATGAAAATGAATTGGTCAGGGAGATCACTAGAATAATATTTAACAGAGAAAACGAGAAAATTTTATATGGACAAAATATGAAAATGAATTGGTCAGGGAGGAAACTGGAAGAATATTTCGCAAAGATAAAACGAGAAAATTTCATATGGAAAAAAAAGAAAATGAACTGGTCAGGGAGGACAATAGAATAATATTTAACATGGAGAAAACGAGAAAATTTTATATGGAGAAAGCAAGAAAATGAATTGGTCAGGGAGGAAACTAGAGGGATATTAAGGAAAGAGAAAATGAGAAAATTTTCTTTGGAGAAAACAGGAAAATTAATTGGTCAGGAGGAAACTAGAAAAATATTTAACAAAGAGGAAACAAGAAAATTTTATTTACAGAGAACAGGAAAATGCATTGGTCAGGTAGGAGACTAGAAAAATATTTAGCAAAGAGAAAACGTAAACATTTTATATGTGGAAAACAGAAAATGACTTGGTCAGGGAGGAAACTAGAATATTTCACTAACAGAAAACAGAATATTGGTGTTGTTTGATTCATTGCAAACGAATCAAACAACACCAATATTCTGTGAGAACTGGCCAAATATCGAATGCATTATTCGTACATATGAGAGATTTAGATCATCCTATTAACTGGGGTAAAGCAAGACCTTTAGTCCGGTGCAATGACACAGTTAAAAGGAATATCATCGAATCTTGTTTTATTAAGTCAAATAATGAAAGTGTTCTAAATTTAAGTCTTGGTTTATTTAAACTTGATGCCTTCATAATTAAAAAAGTTGTTGATAAATATATGCAAAATTAATATTCATTTTTATACATGTTTCTGCAATGTGAATGGGTAAGATTCCATTTGCCTTATGGTTAAGTATATATTTGGATTAATTTGTAACCGCGTGATCCCGGATTTGCCGTGGATTAACCTTTTGTTTTTCACCCCCTGGCAATTAACCATCTGGCATTCAAGGTTACACGTGTTTTTGGATTTTGTAAGCCTAAACTTTAGTATTTCTTTTTGTTTGGTCTTAGGTTCAGTTTGTGACAGCTCGATCCCGGATTATCCTAGTTAACTTTCTGTTTATTACCCTTTGACAACTGACCATCTGGTATTCTTGTTCTCTTTGTTCACTTTGTAACCTTCTTTATATCTGTGTCTCATTCGTGCCCCGACGATGCGTTAATAAACGTGAAAGCGCTTGGTACTGAACTCCTGCCTGTCATTTTCCTGTGGGATTCTTATACACACACACACACACACACACACATATATATATATATATATATATATATATATATATATATATATATATATATATATATATATATATATATATATATATATATATATATATATACAGTATATATATATATATATATATATATATATATATATATATATATAGATATTAACTTTACCACGTACACAATTGTTCTGTGCATTAGTAGAATTACTAACAGGACCTCATTCAAACTGGATGGCATCTAATGGAGTATTTATTCAGAGAAAATTACAAGCGTTCTTGGACAAACAGTCCTCATTATCAAGTATCTGTACAGTGACCAGACGTGTAGTCCAGCTGTATTTATATCCGTGTGCTGAACACTTTAATCCTATAGTAGCCTTCCTCCTCCTGTGTGACCCCTCCCTCGTAACCTTGGCCTTTCTCTGCCCGCATCTTCATCCAAGTGTTCGTTTCTCGTGAGTCCTCTTGCGTTTTTCCCTCGTTTCCTTGCTACTGTGGAGTGTACGATTTTTCTTGATAATTTGCTGTCTTCAAAGCCGTTTCCGGTGTTCCCTGCCATTGTGTCGTTAGCGCTTGTTACGAAGGCGTTCTCTACAACCAGTCTGGCCGTTTTGTTGGTTTTCCTGTACAGAAAACTCATATTTTCCCAGTCTATTTTGTGGTCATTTTCCCAACAGTGTTTGGCAGCTGCCAACATCTGATTATAATGCCTTATGTCCTGCATGTGTTGTTTGCTTCGCTCTTTACAGAGCCATGTGAGCCCAGGAATTTTGCACATGAAGGAATCACCTCCTTAAGTCATTAATACCACATCCACAAGAAATGTGAATGTGCAAAATCCATTCCTTAACCCAATTCATATAAAGTTCCTTGCTTATTAAAACACACTCAGTAGACAGTGGGAGAACGATTTCCCACTATTGTTTGTTCATCTCATAAGGTCCCGCGCACCTTCTTTTTCGCTCAGAGGTCACGTGATTCCGCACGTGGCAAGCCCGTCAAAATATTGACCACAAACGTGCCGACACCGTCATAACGAAACCGGTCATACGTAACTCAGTACAGGCATAGTAAAACAACCCTCATGATCACATGTTCGTCAGGTCCCTGTAGAGTAACAGCAAATTCTTTGCAAACATGATCCAGGCAAATATAGCTTTGCCCATTCATGGCAGATTTAAGATTTTGTGCTTGTCATGCTCTGCTGCATTAAATCTTGTGTGCTTTGAAATAAGCACATTCTCCTCGTCTCATTTTTATGCAATTGTACTTTGCTGAAGAAGCCAACTAAATTGCTTTAATCATGTTCTAGCGTGTAACCTACGAAGCTATGCACTTCCTGCTTATCTAAAGGGCAAATTCATATAACAAATTTCCGTGTAAGCCTTCTATCCTCACACCGGGGCCCAAGTGTTTGTCATCTAACCAAAACCCTAAGTTCTCCGGAACCAAAATCACCGTGTTCAACACGCAAAGCCCTAAGTTCTTCGGAACCCAAATCACTGCATTCAACATGCAAAACCTTAAGTTCTTCGGAACCAAACTCACAGCGTTCAACACACAAAATCCTAAGTTCTTCGGTACCCAATCACTGCATTCAACACTCAAAACCCTAAGTTCTTTGGAACCAAAGTTACTGCGTTCAATACATAAAAACCTAACTTCTTCAGAACCAAATCACTGTGTTCAACACGCAAACCCTAAGTTTTTCGTAACCCATGTCACCACATTCAACACGCAAATCCCTAAGTTCTTCAGCACCAAAATAACTGCGTTCAACAAGCAAAACCCTAAGTTCTTCGGAACCCTAATCACCGTGTTCAACATGCAAAACCTTAAGTTCTTTGGAGGCCAAATAACCGCGTGGGCTACAGGGGCGTCATTTAGGGGGCTGGCGACTGCCCCCCCAAGACTCAAGTTGTCCCCCACCAAAGCCTCAAGTTGCCCCCCTCACTCCCCCAAAGCCCCAAGAAGTAACAGCAGCTGGTTTTCCATTATTCATACCGAAATTCAAATGTGTCATCACACTAAGTTATTTCTATCAGTCTGTCTATCTGTCTATCTATCTGTCTGTCTGTCTATCTATCTATCTATCTCTATCACACATACATTGTTTGTTTGTCTGCCTATGTGTCTCAGTGCCTGTCTGTCTATATGTATGTATGTGTGTATGTATGTGCATGTACAGAATGTCTGTCTGGCTGTAGTCTTAACCTATCTATGAGGCCCGCAGAGGAAGGGATGATCCATAAAATTTCAATTAATCAAGTTTTCCTTAATAAAATCCGATCCATTCTTCATCGATAATATCACTACTCACTAGTTCGACACAAATTTTTGTTTACATTTTGAATAGCTGACTTAGCCTGAGTACAGTACAGGTTCAAGTCATGTTCAGGGAGCTCAGTAAGCGACCGTTGCAACCTCGAGTCTCTTGAGATGGTTTCGAATTTCCTAAAGCAACAGATCTGATGTTAACAACATCTGTGCTTTGATTTGGGTATTTTATTTTGAGAGATTGACCGGATAATTATACGACGTTAATATATAACTATTTTTTCTGCCTGAAAACCATACATATATATGAATACATACACACACATATATATACATATATGTGTGTGTGTATATGTATTCATCAAAGCAGTTCCCTGATGAGGAAAAACTGACTCTGTTCGTAAAGCATTACAGTGCACACATTGATACAGTCCTCTTTCACAGATTCATTTTGCAAAGGTGTTCTTAGAACAAAAGAAACAGGAGGACCTAATCGATGTGTACACTGCTCTAGAAAACCTTACCAGTTGCCTTTTCTGAGTTCCTAACTATCCTTAAAATTTTGTTGACCATTCCAGTCACTACAGCTAGTAATGAGAGGTTTTTTTCTGTGTTAAAACATGTAAAGAACTACCTGTGAACAACAACTGGGGATGATCGGCTATCTTACTTGTTGTTGATGGTCACAGAAAAACATAATTATGGTTAAGTCATTTGATTTGGAAGAGTTAGTGGATGAATTTGCTCGCATGAGACACCGTCGGTACCCATTGGTGTAATTCTATAAAGGAATGTAATTCTAAAATCTTGTATTATTCTATTTTGATTTTGGTACTCAAATTATCAACATTATTACTTTTACATTATTTCATTTTCATTATGGTACTCAAATTATCAACATTATTTCTTTTTATTTCATAATCATAGTATAAATTCCAGTATACTAATGATACAGTTGTTTCATAGTTTTCATTAATGCCTGGCATTGCCAGCCGATGGCACTATAATTTGATTTATAAAGTATATTTTCATTAAAATGTAAAAAAAAAAGTCATGTTTTCTGTTTAAATGTGCAATCGTAAATGTATGAAATTTCTCGGGAATATTAAGTTTCTTGATTCTTGTCTGTCTACTGGCTACCAGCCTTGATGAGATAAATAAACAATAGTGGGAATATATGATTTTTGCTCAAATACCTTGCTCATGTCGCTTTCAAAAGCACGTAAAATAGCTCAAAATAAAAAAATAAAAAAAACGGCTGATTAGGCTTGCTTCGCTCGCCAAACCGTCTTCCCCCCCCCCCCCCGCCCCTCCAACAAAAATCTGAAATGACGCCCCGGGTGGGCTAGTGTGTGCCTAACTAGAAATGGGAAGGAAATGCCCGAACTATTTCCTGTTACACTCTTCATAATTTCACTTTTCCTAGTTAGCCTATCATGAAAGCTATCATGCGTTAGCCATCAAAACTTGTGTAAAGGTTAATAACTCTCTTCTCTACAACCAGGATGCATGCACGTGTTCTCACAACTCCTAACTCTGTTTCAGTCACGATTTGGTTTGTACCTAACAAAAAATAATAATAATAACACAGTACTTACTGAGGAAGTGGATCACTTGTGCACTTGTAGGAGAATTTACGCTAATGAGATGGAGGTTCGTTTCAAATCCTGCAACCAGCTCTTAGAGAGGCTATTTAGCTGATAACTGTGAGTGCAATCAGGGCTTGGACGACGCCATCTTGCAAGAAATACTGAGCAATAGGTTGTCAATGTTATAATTTTAAAGATGGGGTCTTGCTAGATCAATGGGGTATACTAGGATGTTACGCAACTTACCTTAATTACCACAAAAATCTGGACTCGGGCCTTGAGGTCAGCTAAAAATATATACAACAAAAAATACGGCTGAAGGCCTACTTCAAGAGGGGAGTGATTAGATAAACTCTGGGGTTTAACTTACTTAATTATATTTACAAAAGAAAACACATCAGAAGAATGGTAACCTAATTCTGGTGTAATAAGATGAGCAAATAACGGGATATTTGCTGCAAGAAATACAATGAGAGGCCCACTTAAAGGGCGTTGAAAACAAGGTAGTGGGGACCACTACGCACACAAGATGATATGCAGATCAACAGCTGAACAACTCCTAATCTGTAATCAAAACACTTATGGTTACTCAACCGAAACTAGCACTGTAATGAAGGAATCGAGGAATTGCACAGAAGATGCCTAGATTGAACTCGATTCCAATGACTCGAATATCATATGATTTACATTACACTTCTCGTCACTGCTTTGCAAATTGAACAGCACAAAATATAAAAAGCAATACAGGTCTCACTGTAGGTATATCGCACTATGAAAAGGAACAGGAAATAGTTAAAGAGGAATAGGGAACGTGACTGAAGAAAAAACCTTAAATCGTGGTACTTTACCTTATTTAGGAGCTGAAGTTCTCTTCCTATGAGGGCCAGCGAGAGGGAGGGCAAGTGAATAAGTCCACAACAAAAGTTAATTTGGTTACTGCCAGCCAAGTGTTGGAAATAGGTGGGGAATTTTTGGTTTTCTAAAAAATTTTCCCGTTACAGTTTCTTCTGCCTCGGCTTCTACCCTGCCATTCCTTTCATAAGTCCAGAGAGTTGCTGGAAGGCTAATATGACGAGACTTAATTTCTTTTCCATACTGGTGCCAGTGAACTACTGTACTTGTCTTGCGTTTTCGGGCGTACGCTTGTGAAGAAGCTTGTAGTCGTAGAAGTAGTAGTATTAGTATTCATTGTTATTGTTATTAAAAGAAGCAAAGACAGATTTCCAGCTATGTATGTATGAGTTCGTCGCCGGTTTGTGTTAGGTTTAACAGGCGTACCATTAGGAGTGCTTGTGACCGATTTTCTCCCAGGGAGAATGTGACTTCAAAGCAGCTTCGTCAAGGTAATTAAAACCTCTCTCATCCGTACTAGCTTTCTGTGAGCCTGCCTGCTCAGAAAAGCGTATGGTGTGGATTGTTTATATTGTTCTTTATTCAGTCGTTGATGTTGAGAATTTTCTCGACGATAACTCAGTTAATTGGCTTTTGCCCGATGTTCTGGGCCTGATACACAATCTAAAAGAGACACCGACTCCGAACCAGCACAGAACAGGCGGTGGCTACACAAGTACATTTTCTAAATTTTATTACGAAAATAAACTAAATCACACAAAATACGTACTAAGCTATCTAAGTTTACGTTAATCCCATAGCTATCTAAGTTTACGTTAACCTTAATCAAGATACAAAGACGAATTCTGGACCACGTGCAATCAAGATTCAGAAATTACCTAAATTCTGACACAATTCACTAACATCGCGATTTAATCGAGCCTGTGAGTGTAGCGTAACTACTGGAGAGCAACGATCGGCCTCGATTAAGTTGGATAAAATGATGATATAAATACCTACTGTTTCACGCAAGCTCTAGCCAGTGCCCGGCCTTCTAATCAAGAACACACCTGCTACGCGTCTGACGTCTGTCGTCGCAAAAATAAGAGCGAGCATGCAGTGCGCTGCAGCGTTGCTACGCTCGTTCTTTCCAGAAATTTCCAAATTCCTAAATTTACAATCACATCACTACAAGCAAGTTTCTCATATCCAAAACTCTAGTTAACTAAAAGTGCAGCTTACAGTGCACTTTTCAAGAATAAATCAAAGCACTTTTCAAATCAGAACCGTCGCGTATCTTTCACGTCAGCCCGGCTAGACAAGCAACCGTTTGTGCGGTAGTGATTTCTACTGATATTTTAAAACGACAAGATAGGAGGTTGGCAAAATCCCTGCAGAAGATTTTGTCGACAATTGATAATCAAGGATGCAAGGATAATCCGGAAGTTAAAAACCAACTCTATAAAATATATCTTGGTGCTGTAATAGTAAAATAAGCCGCAGTACAGTATTGGAACTCAACCGATGCCAAATTAAAAAAAATGCAACCTGGAACTTTTTATGGTCCAAATTGAATCCCTCTCAAAATGTAATCAGATCTCCCTAGACGCATAACCGATGCCTCCAAAAGATTTATTGAAATTTATCAGTAACATGTGTGGCGGGGGTGGAGCAGTAATAGTGGAACCTGCTGCAAAATATATTTAGAAGGCCATACAGTCCTCTGTTTGTATCATTAAAGTGACCAGTTCGTTACATTCAACTCCTGTATCTTGCTATATAAATACATACTCAACATACTGCAACCAAAAGAAAAACGTTGAAGGAAATAGGGTAGCCTACACATAATTATCATACCAATCGGTTGTCATTCGCCTATTTTATCGATTATTCTGTGCCAGTCTTACAAATTCACATGTTTTTTGCGATGGAAGCAACAAAACGATGGGTTTTGTATATTTATTAAATTCAAAGTAAAAAAAAAAAAAAAAAAAAAAAGTATGAATCCGCCTTTCTGCTAGAGCAAAGGGGAGAGTGCCCCAAAAATCATAATCGTTTTCTTTTTAGCCTTAGACTTTCATAGAAAACGAAAGTTCTTACGTTATTGTTTTGGGGGGCTAAAAATATATTGTAATGGTAACCACAAACTTGCAGAAAAAAATGGAAAGTGAAAACAAGTGATAAAGTATATACAAGAGGTAAAACCTGACTAACAGGCAAATAAAGGAAATTACAAAAATAAAATCCAAACCTGTGTAGGATAATGATAAGCGAAAAGAAGAGTTAGAAATAGTGACTAGAAATTTACAAGAACTGGAAGCGAGAAATTAAACAAATATATATACAACAATACTTATACATCAGTAATTTTTTTAGAGTAAGAACTAATACATTAAACTTGAACATTATGAATAAATATACAGAAGTGACAACTACAATTTCTGTGAAAAGCCAGAGGACCCAATGCACTTTTTGATATTGTTTAAAGACTTCAGAAGAGGAAGTATTTTAACTACAACAACCATTTGAAGGGGGAAAGTTTTAATTCAGTTAAAGTAATAGTGCAGAGAACAATAATAAAAGGAAATGTCCAAGCTAGAAAACGCCATACGAACACTTGAGGCGCCGTTGCAAAGGCAAAGCCTTATACTTGAACCTGAACCTGATAGATTTAGCTCTCTCTCTCTCTCTCTCTCTCTCTCTCTCTCTCTCTCTCTCTCTCTCTCTCTCTCTCTCTCTCTCTCTCTCTCTCTCTCTCTCTCTCTCATCAATTCACAAGTATTAAGCCACAAATATCGTTTAACATCGAATTCGCTAAACTGTGGGAATAACTTTGACGAAGAGAGAAATATAATCAATAAGCTCTGCGCCAACCAGAATTGGAGACAGACTTGTTAAGAAACTGATAGAAAGTGGCTTTTGTAGTATTTCGAAGGCAGTTATCATTTAATATATATATATATATATATATATATATATATATATATATATATATATATATATATATAATACATATTTATAAATATGTGAGTGCAAATTGTAACGACTTGTTACGTAACTCTCGTTACAGTAAAATTTTTCTTACTCCAGGTTATGAAATATAGTTTTCAAAATGCCGTACTACATATACAAAGCTCGTCTAAGAGCAGGAATACCAGTGACACAATTCAATGGAAGCACTCAAAGGGATAATTGATAGTCATTAACGTAATATTTAGAAATTTATTACACAGCTTAAACATTTAACAGGTCTCCGAATAACTGAATAAAGGGACAGAAAAAAACTCATTCACCTACAATGCACAGTCACTACCTTCAATCACCTCATTCACTCTAATCGACCGATCTATCTTACGATAGATAAAGAAACAGGTTAAAGAAAAAGGTAGAAACGAAACTGTCACACTACAACGTAATTCTCTCACATACGACAGGAAGAGACACAGGAAGGGAAGAGAACCTTCATCTTAATATTTACAAACTCGAAATTTAACATATTTACAACTGGGCTAAAGCTATTTCCTTCGCTTAAGTGATGCTAATTAACACCAACGCCGATGAACTTAGACGAATACAGCCCTCGGGTAGCAAGCACAGGACTGTCTCAATAATCGTGAAGATGTGGACAGCTGAACAGGGGTCGTCTATTATAAAAAAAAACTGGTAATTCACGCAAGGCACGCTTACCCTTCTTCGTGACCAAAAGGCCTCCTAACGGCCCCGAAAGACTCGATACGGCAGGGAGGCAGAGCCACAGTAGGTAGAGAGGCGGTGCAGTAACGTATGGTGAGGTGTTGCAGCAGAGAGGCAGTACAGCAGAGGGCAGGATGTCCCTCATCAACACCCGCAGGAGACGTATATATCTCAGGATATATCACCCAAAATAACAGGAGGGTTTCTTGTGATATCCTGACAAAGAGCCACCAGCAGGAACAAGGCGCCCAATGACAAGCCCCCAAAACGTCCGCCATAACAACAGACACAAGGAAGGTCGCCACAGGAATACACTGCCACAGTTGCCGTTATCGGTCGAGTTCTTTCTTATAAGGAGCCGAGTACCAAAATCCTTAAAGCACAATCGAGTGTCCATAAAACACCTTCGTTGGGATAAAACGGAGGCGCAAAACCGTCCAGTGTTCGTACATGCAAAGAAAAAGAAACTTCATGGGCGAGGTATTAATTACAAACTAACAAACCCTTGGTGGGAGCGAAAAGACCCTATCCAGCTATTCGAGGCTCGAGAAAAAAACAAAATAAATGAAAACTTGGAAAGAACTGAACAAAATATTTACGTTAATAAGAGCCACGAACATAAAATTAAGCAGCTTAAAGTTACAATATATACATGCATATATATACATATATATATGTGTGTACAATATCGGCACCGTGTGTGTGCTTGTTGGTTGACTGGCTATTATGGGGCACACCCAAGGTAAGAAATTAAATATTCAATGCTTAAATCAACAGGAGCACCAAGGATTTTTCAACAAACAGCGCGAAGCCATTCTTTGACATGCCAAAGACAGCATCCTCACGAGGTGTTATTACGTCAGTGGACGTGGAGACAGATGATGTTCATGAAACGAGGGATTTGCAGGAAGTACAGCAGATTTGTAGCATCTATAAAGAACAATAGCAAATTTACCTTCACAATAAGATGAAATATATATATACACACACACACACACATATATATATATATATATATATATATATATATATATATATATATATATATATATATATATATGAATGTCTTTTACTGCAATACCACACTGTAATATGAATATAAGAAGGCCCATAAAACACTATTTGAACGTTGCAACCATATATTTCGAGCACTTCCTTCCGTGCCCCTGTTCACTGGTAAAATATGGATAGATGAAATGTTACAGGAGTATATATACAAAGCATATGTAGGTGTGACATTAAGTCTCCGACGGTATGCAGGTGACCGTTCCCAAGAAGGAGGGAAAATAAACAATTCCCTAGTGGTTTTTGGCCTCATTAACTCCTGTTTTGCAATTTGTCTGGTGGTCGTGTTTCCTGGAGCACCTGTTTGAGAAGAGGTTTAAGGATTAGCCTGTCGATTTCATCCGCTTTCCAATGTCCTCCTGACAAGTTCATATTGTTGGTTTGATTGATGATAGCAGATTCCAGCATCTTTCTTTTGTACGGACAGCTACTTTTGAAAACCAGTTCCGCCCCGCTCCAGTTTATGGAATGGCCTCTATCCCTGACATGAAGAAAAATCCCTGAACTCTCCGAGGCATACCATGCCGATCTTTTGTACTCTGTTAATCTTTGCGAGAGGGACCTGCCCGTCTCTCCCACGTAAATCTCATTACAATTGCTGCATGGAATCTTGTAAACTCCGGCTTCTTCCCCTTTTTTATTTAAGTATACATTAATGAGCGAGCTCCCGATGGATTTGGGATAATGGAAGATGAAAGGATTGTTAGACCTGAGTTGTTCCGTGGCTTTTTGGATGTTTTTGCCGTACGGAAGCTTTATTTTGTTGTTAAAATCTATTGTCTGTTGTGAGTGGGACCTTCGTAGTATATTTTATTCGCTTTATTAATAGCCTTCTCGATAATGTGTGGTGGGTAGAGCAGTTGCATTAGGTGTTGGCAGATCATGTTGAATTCTTTATCTAGGTACCCCTTTGAACATATTCTAAGCCCCCTGAGGAATAAGTTGCACGTTACCATGATCTTTACGGAGACATCGTGGTAGCTTAAGAAATTAATATAGGAAACAGCGAAAGTGGGTTTCCTATATACTGTGAAGGCATATCTGTTCTGTTCTCTTATGATCAGTACATCTAGGAACGGCAATTTTCCTTCCTTTTCCCATTCTGTTTTGAACTTTATGGTCGGAACTAGCGAATTTAGTCTATTAAAAAACTCATTAAAGTCTCCCCAGCTATTGTCCCAGAAAGTAAAAATATTCCTCAGGGGGCTTAGAATATGTTCAAATGGGTACCTAGATAAAGAATTCAACACGATCCGCCAACACCTAACGCAACTGCTCTACCCACCACACATTATCAAGAAGGCTATTAACAAAGCAAATAAAATATACTACAAAGGCCCCACTCACAAGAGACAAATAGATTTTAACAACAAAATAAAGCTTCCGTACGACGAAAACATCCAAAAACCCAGGAGGACACTGGAAAGCAGATGAAATCGACGGGCTAATCCTTAAACCTCTTCTCAAACAGGTGCTCCAGGAAACATGACCACCAGACAAATTGCAAAACAAGTTAATGAGGCCAAAAACCACTAGGGAATTGTTTATTTTCCCTCCTTCTTGGGAACAGTCACCTGCATACCATCGGAGACTTAATGCCACACCTACATACGCTTTGTATATATACTCCTGTAACATTTCATCTGTCCATATTTTACCAGTGAACAGGGGCACAGAGGAAAGTGCTCGAAATATATGGTTACAACGTTCAAATAGTGTTTTATAGGCCTTCTTATATTCATATATATATATATATATATATATATATATATATATATATATATATATATATATATATATATATATATATATATATATATATATATATATATATATATATATATATATATATATATATATATATATATATATATATATATATATATATATATATATATATATATAACATATATATATATATATATATATATATATATATATATATATATATATATATATATATATATATATATATATAATATATATATATATATATATATATATATATATATATATATATATATATATATATATATATATATATATATATAGATAGATAGATAGATAGATAGAGCCTCAGTGGCTCAGTCGGTAGAGCAGCGGCCTAGGACTTCGTAGAGGTCCGTGGCGCGGGTTCAAATCCCCAGCTGACTGGTCAGTGAAGGCGGACACTTTGCTATCCGTGTAGACACCCCGGGATTACGTATGTAATCAACGGATAGGTTTGCTGAAAAGCAAATGGGTGTTACAGACTAATACACACAAACAAAGCCACTCCAACATCTAAAAACAGAACAGACACCTCACACGTCTCAAACTGTCGACCTACCCGCCCAGTTCTCCTCGCTGCTTGGGAGAAAGGGAGCTGGGGATTGGCACAATACACATACACATCGTTACCAGGGTCTAAGCGATGTCAGGCAGGCCAGCCAATCGAGGCTACGGCCCACCCCAACGCCTAAATCAAAAGTCCTTCATAAAGAAGGCATCGTGCTTACCCCATATAGAAAATGGGAACAAAGTGCATAAAAAAATGAAGAAGAAGATATATATATATATATATATATATATATATATATATATATATATATATATATATATATATATATATATATATATATGTGTGTGTGTGTGTGTGTGTGTGTGTGTGTGTGTGTGTGTATACATATATGTATGAATATATATATATGTGTGTGTGTATATATATATGTTATGTGGGTCATTCAGCTGATGAGTTTAATTATTAATTTGAAGAATTTATATTGCCTTGCTTAACCTAAGACCCATGTAATCCTATCAGTTAAGGCTGGAAGTTACCTAAAGAGAAGACAGATAAGATAACATAACTAATTTAGGTCGCCAGTTGAGACTAGATTACTGAATATAGCGATTTATTCAGAACACATGAGCTAAATCAACAACATTACTCAAACAACTAATTCAACACAGAAAGATATTAACTGACTTCTTACGGGAGCTAACAGCAGCTCCGACTTCATCCCACTTCAGACACAAGATATCTCAACACAATGGAGTGAATAACGCAACAGCTTGGGGCCCTTGTGACTCGTCCATAAAGCACATGAATTGAGGATCTTGGTATCAAGGGTGCTAAATTCTTCTCCAAACAAGATGGTGGCCAGGTTCCAAGACGTGCTCAATTCTGGAAGAGACGTATCCAGATAACATTCCAGTATCAAAAGAGCTCTCACTTGTCATTAATTGACTGCAAGGGATGAATCTTAGATCAAGAATATCACTTTAACACCATGGAATTCCACTGGGCAGCCATAATTGTGCTTAATATATTTGACTTCATAAATGGGATAGGGTTTGCTAGGATTTGCTTAGTCAGTGAATGTTTAAGAGAGGGAAACTTGAAACATGAAAATGAGAGTTTAAGATAAAGGGAAAGAGAACTGGAAGTAATTGTCACCTTCAGACTTACCGCTGGAATAGATAATGTAGTGATCAGTTGCATCAGAAGTCGTGGGTCCGTTGGGATGGCAATTATTTTCCCGAATTCGAGACTGAGAAAAAGGTTAAGTGGGCTGCCCTACACCATGCCGCTCAAGGACTTGATTAGAACGGCGCAGCAGCTGACCGACTCCGCAAGGGCAGCGAAGCGGGTATCAGCACCCGCACACCCCATTAATTCCATTCAGCAGGATGAGGGTGCAGAGGAGGAGATAAGTATCATCACCAAAATGCAGCCAGCATATCATCACAGGAGGAACCCACCAGGCCCTTGTTACTACCACCAGTGGTACGGCAAGGACGCCCAGAACTGCCAACCCCCTTGCTCATTCACCCATCCAAAAAACAGGGGAGGCGGCGGCCAACAGAACAGGCTGCCATGGCAGCAGAGGAACCCAGGAGCCCAAAACCAGTAGGCTCCTACGTCCGCGACACCATCTCCGGCAGGATGATGTTGGTCGACACGGGGGCCGTTCAATCAATATTTCAACCATCCAGGGAGGACCACAAGTGCCCACCGGACCCGGCAGCCATTCTGACAGCCGCCAACGGGGCCTCCATCCTCTCCTACAGCACCAGGCTCCTGTCGATCTCCATCCTTGGCCGGAGATACACGTGGAACTTCATCGTCGCAGACGTAAGGACCCCGCTCCTGCCCTCCTGGAGGAGGAAGCAGACGTCACCGCACCGCGCCCTCCACCAAAACAGTCACCTTCGCAGCCGAGCCACCGCAGAAGGAGGTCACGGGGCCACCCCCGGAAACATCCGCCCACACCCGCAGCCAGCCGTTCCCACGCACAGCGCAACCCCCAGCTCACTTCGCATGGCCGCGGCACTCTTCAGAGCCCCAGCAGATACATGGATTAATCAGACGTTACCCACGTCTTTGGGGGGGCAGTATTTGTAAAGTCCCCGCTAAGCGGGTTTTTTATGATGGCGACCTGTTTTCTGTGCCACTCCTATGACAACGGGTCACACAGGACCAGCCATACTCAATCACTCAAACTTATCTATGTAAATGTATACCTGTTACTAATTTATTTTGCATATGTTTCTTTTGCTCATGTGTCAGAATGTTTGTCAATTTGATCATTGTCTATTTTTGCAACTCAGAGTGTATTTATTCGTTGTATTTATTGTCAAGAGTAATTGACCTCAGGTCACCCTGGTTCTCATTGTATTCGTCGGCGCGACGTAAGTCCGCCGCTATATGAACCGCCTGTGTCCTCAATAAACCAGCAGTAACTTTTCTCCTGCTCTTTCTTTAGCACCTCTTAAATATTATTACTATAAAAAAAATATTGATATTATTTCTATGTAAAATTCGTTAAAGCCACCTGATACTCTCAAAAAAAAAAGTCACATCGAAACTTGAAACCTATTACCACATATCCAAACGTTACCAATAATTTAGTGTTGCCAACTGCAAATATTGACCCATTGGAAGGTATTATTAATGAGTTTCTAGACCCGAAACCCTACCTTGGTTAGCAATTTGTGAAAGAAATTGAAATATTAAAGAAAAAAGTATTTTCTGAGGACAAAGAAAGGGGTATGAGAGAGAGATGCACCACTTTCGTTACCATACTGATAAAGGAGATACGCCAACAGTTGCCAGAGAATGTTAAAATTCTGCAACATATGTCATTGCTATCTGTTAAAAAAGCACCTAGTGTGGTTAAAGAATCTCTTATTCCACTAATGGAGCTCTTGAAAGATCCCCCGTGTGAAATTACTGTCACTGATAACCATTGGAGGGACTTAACTTTGGTTTAGTGGAAGGAGACCAGTCAAACTATCAAATTTTGGAGTGGGGTTTTTAAGTATGAAGATTCTTCTGGTTGTAACCCATTCAGAGAGTTAGTGAGATTTGTTTCATCTGTTTTGGTGCTACCGCATTCAAATGAGGATGTAGAAAGAACTTTTGGTCAGATGAATATTGTGAAAACTAAGATGAGCAACAGGATAAGTGAAAATGGTAAATGCTATTCTTAGTATATGTGCTGGGTTAAGGAGATATGGCAAAACTTATTCTAATTATGAAGTTCCACCAAACATCTTGAATGTGATTGGCACCAAAGAAGCATACGGCACTTCCAGTGCCACCGCAAACACATCCCATGCAGCAAACACACCTGATGAGGGCGAAGACCACGAAGAATTGTTCCTATTTTGATACTCTGATAAAGGTAAGCGATGCATTTTGAGACTTGAATGTGTAAAACCAACCAAGGTATATTCGCATTCTCTAGCATTGCATTATACATGTAATTATATTTCTAGATATATTAATTAGGTGTATAATCGCAATGTACACAAAAGATGAAAACATGCCACCATATACACAGTTCTGAATGTACTGTTGATATATATATATATGTATATATATATATATATATATATATATATATATATATATATATATATATATATATGTGTGTGTGTATAACTGAATCACGAAAAAGGCCTCTCAGCACTCCAGTGTTTCCGTTTCCTTCGTGGATTTTATCTTTATATATATATATATATATATATATATATATATATATATATATATATATATATATATATATATTATATATATATGTGTATATATATATATATATATATATATATATATATATATATGTATATATATATATATATATATATATATATATATATATATATATATAAATACCTAGCAGGTTGAATTCCAAACCTAGCTTTTTGGAGGCTCAGTCTTGCGGAAACAGAAAATTTTCGATGGCAACAGCACGCGCAGACGGCATCGTCGCACGATCACCGGGTCGCATGATCGGCATTTTGATCGCATCCAGCATTCAGTGTTCCGCCAACCGCCAGGAAAGAAGGTATTGAGCAACGTTAGTTCGCTCCACAGCACAGACCGTATGACTAGTGTTTACTGGAACTTGTTTGTTTTTCCATTTTTGGTATTTTATTTTGAATTATAGACGTTTAGCTCAAGTAGTCTGATATATCAGTTGCCATTTAGAGGAAATTTAACGGACGATGGCGTATTTTTTTTACATCTTTGAGGAAAACAATTTGCAGAGAGAATGGAAATATATTCAGTTAGGCGAAGCGAGGGGAAATCATTTGGATTTCAGATTTAAAGTTACTGAATAAAGCCGCGACAATTAGAAGAATTTATAATAATATGCTAGTCGATATATACCTAATGCTTGCTGTTCTCTTTGGACTCAGTAAGTATTTAGCCGTCATTGTTAGATATAACTTAGTACTTTCATATATGTTTTAAGAGATCACTCATGGCCTCACGCTAAGGGAAACATTGTTATTGATTTTATTTTGACGTCCTCCTGAAATTCAATTGGCTGAAAGATATAAGGGAGGTTAGAGCAGTCTTCATTGAATCTTTTCAAGTGAAAGAGTCAAGGTGAGTAATCTAAATTTGATTATCATCTTAATATGTAACGGAATTAAAGGTAAGGAGAAGAAAGTTTCCGTAGATTCTCAAATGAAACGAATCATAGAGAACAGAGTCTGAGTATGAAAAACAAAAGAAATGTATTATTTTGAATATATTTCAATCCCCAATTATGAATCGACAAGAGGCCTCTTGAAATCCTTGAAAGTCAAAGAATCAAAAGGAGGCCAGAGGAAACTTGGGCCAGTCCTTAAATGGGAAAGAATCAATGATGGGTACAATAGATTTGTTACATCATTTAAGTAAAGGAATCAAGTGAGAGTGATATGAACATGCTCATCAGAAGACATTAGAATTAATTTGCTTTACTTCCTAAAATAGTTTGACTCAAAGAAGTCCTGAGTAAATTTCAGAATATCTAGATAGGAAAAATGCAGGAGAGTAGAATAAATCAGTGTAAATCCCTTATTTAGAAAGAATCAGCTCTTGAAATATGAAGGCATTATAGGAGAATATTTAAGCCCCTAGACGGAGAAGAATTGTATAATAATAATAATAATAATAATAATAATAATAATAATAATAATAATAATAATAATAATAATCAACTGTAAGGCGGTGATTCACAACCTGTTGCTCACGAGCACCAACACCTAGGCCTAAGGTCTTTCGGTGCTCTTGAACAGCTGTTAAACGGGGCTGCAGCTCTTCGTTGGCCTATTTTTGAGATGATACTCGCTATGTAAAACCTCTCATGAGTTATTGAGCAGATCATAAATATGTAACTGGTCACGAAGGTGACCTTTGATAAGATGATATCAGCTGTTCGAGAGATCATATGACTATACACAGCATGTAAGAAAATGCTGAGTCTTTCACTTTCAGCAAAAGTCAACATTCTCAGAGACCCTTGGTGACAACACACTTGGAGTGGAAATGCGATTTCAGCAAAAAAAACCTTCGAGAAGGTTTATCCGGTTATAAATCCGGATTTGAAGAGAACATTACAGTGGAATGTGTGAGTACGTGTGTGACCAGGTGCCTCGTGACGCCCTGCTTCACAGAAGGCGTGTCTTATCGTACCTTGAACTCGAGCGATGTCACGAGAGTCTGTTCATATTTGCGTTGACAAACCCATATAATGCGAGTTTTTCATGGAATGAGTGGACAATGGGATCCGTATTCAGTGACGTTAGTGTGTGGTCTGTGTAAAAGGGAGAATACACAGATCAAATCTGTGTTTCCAGAGGACTATTGTGAAGTAAGTACTACTGATAAACATTTTAGATTTTTTCTTTCAGACTCTGGGCAAAGACTTTATCCCTGTTGCAGTGAAATCTTGTGTTTCTGCATTTTTTTTTTTACATTTTCTGGTTTTTTATATAGCGCTTTTTTTTTTTTACAGGAATTCCTTCCTCCTTCCTTCTTTTCTCCACGTTCCTCTTCAAGGAAGGGAGTGGTGTGACATTTAATTATGAAATGACCTGAATGTATTAAGTGACCTTTTATGTTTTGAATGACAGATGAGTTATTTCTGTATTTCCTTAAAAAAATGGGTGTCTATGATTTGGACCTTATTATTTTTAGAAGATTTTCATAGTTATGTTGAATCGTTTGATTTCATTCTTCATGACTTATTTGAAGCTATTTTCGTTATTTTTTTTTTGTCAATAAAGTTTTAGTTTTGTATCGAGTATCTCATTCCAGTAGACCTTAGAATTCAGCTAGGGGGCAATGAATAACTTATGATGTGAAGATGACAGACCAGCTGGCACAGCAAGTCGGCTCACGCTATCATGCATATCTCGGGAAAAGCGAGACAACAACCTCTGTTCTTAAAACAGAGACTTAAATAAAGTATAGGCCTTGAAACAGGCCTATAACAAATACATAATCGGGGAGTAACGAGAGAGTGTTCTGTAGCTGTTAGTCATTTAATTGTCTGAGACACAGCAACTGTAACACTGGTGAATTCCCCCGGCAATCTTCAGCTACACAAAAACATTCCCTTTTTATTTGTCATTTAAAATATGCAACTCGACTATGAACAATATGCTTTTTTTCTACGAGTAAATTTGTAAGACATAGGGCAATAAAAAAAAACCCTGGGACAAAACAGCTTTCTCGCCTGTTATAAATTTTTTTATATTTATTTATTTTTGCGTGGGAAAGAGACGGTTGGCTCGTCGGTTTAGTTTCCTTCTCATTAACTTTATTAATTACATATGCACTTATAGAAAAAAGTCTTGTCCCTTTTGTAGATCACACTGTGCTTACGTAATAAGCACTACCCTTAAATTATTTTTAAAGACAAACATCTATCCTGGACACTGTTTGAGACGTAGAATGAAGATATTCAAAGCAATCTAAGGAAAAAAAAAGATTTAGCTGTATCCTTTGTAAAAAAAAAAAAAGAGAGAGAAAGAAAGGACAACTACTTAAAACACTTCATTTCCAAGTTTTGTAAAAGAAACATACTGAAAGCAAACACACCTGATGCCTCATCGAATCACGTGAATGCAACATGAAAATTCCGTAGCTTCTGTGCGTAGTCTTTGTGCAACTTACTTTATTGTCCAAAATCACAACATATTCTGTTTTCGATGTTATTTTAAGGGGACAACATATCCCATGTGTATGCCATTATATGAAATCCATAAGTGAAAAGTGCAAGTTTCTTTAATTTTTGATAACTTATGAATAAATCTTATCTGGGATGTGGGGGAAAGGGGCTCAGGTTATTCTAAGATTTGAAGTGGCTAATTGGCAATTCAGGTTTGGGTATAAAAGATGATGTTTCATGAGGATTAGTTAATTAGAACAGAGGCTCAGTTAGGAAAAGAAATCTGGCAGTGGGTAGAACTTACCCCCTCTCTCTTTCTCTCTCTCTCAGTTACCATTGATATACGGTATAAGGGTGTTATACTGGTTGCTCTCCTATATGTATAAGTTTTATAAAACTCTCCCACGAAATGTATATTTGTTTATGGTCCTAAAATATTTGTTCGTCAAGCATTGTGTTTATATATTACCAAAGGAGTAAGGTAATGTGCTTTTTTGCTTGTATTGTACTCCGGTGAAAATTGAAGTGTTATCTTTGAGTAAGTTTTAGAAAGACGTGAGTTTAGCCTTTTTTTAAAAGTGAAGATAACCTTTTGAGAGATTGATATAATCTTTAATCATATATTGTCTTAGTGAAGTTGCTGTTGGGATATTTCCATTTTTTGCATACTTCATTCTTATTTGTTTGTGTTTTCATATTACTCACAGAAGTTGAAATGTTTATAATTTCACAATATTTACCCAAGGTTTTGTGTTGGTGATTACTTAGGGTTTTGTTGGTGTTAATTTACATTGTTAAGATTTCAGTGTATACTTATTATTGAGATTTCAGTGAATACCTGTACTGACTCCCATTTATTAATGTTTTAGTGAACACTTGGGCTAATTGCAGATGTTCAGATTTATATCTAAATCTTGAGTGAAAGTTAATGGTTTGAATTTTACTTGATTAAAGTGATTTCATGATAAATTAAAGTTTTGTGACTTAATTTTGGTTAAGAAATATGTAAATATTACACTGTTGTCAAGTAATAGTGAATCTTTTTGAGACTGTGAACTATGCTATAACTTTCGAACTTAGAAATAAATTTGTCTGTTTGAAGTTTTAAGAAGCAGTGTTTCATTTTGACCACCAGTGATTAGAGATATTTGTGCGTGTGTACAAGGTAAGTGATGTATCTGTTTGTTCACCTGAGAATTATCTAGGTGAAATAGAACCAGGGAAACAATTTTAGTATTTGTTGGAGTGATGCCCTTTTTCCCCTGTCTGTTTATGGCTTGTCAGTTGTTATCTCACCCATAACTTGATAAATTTAGGTTGAATTTGCAAGTGTTAAGCAAGTCTTAAGGGATCACTGTACCTTTAGAGTATTCAGTCTTAATATTTTTGTTATGAGGTTTCAAGTGTCTGGCTGAAATGAGGTAACTTTTTGGGTCTTATTAACTGTGTAATAACCAGGTACTTGATCACTTCGTGACAAAATATTTGGTGCCCAGATCCGGGAGAATTAAACAAAATATTTGGTGCTCATTGTCCGGGAAGAACTAAACAGAATATCACTCTGGTTTATGGTTTATACTGGTGGTGTTAGGGATATATTTTGGTAGGAGAGTGACCATATAATTGTTTTGAAGTGTATTGTAAACTATTTAGTTGAGTAGACTAGAGAAAATGACTCTGTTTGAAGTTCAGGAATTTTTAGGTGCTCCAACCATCAGAAAGTTATCAAATCTCACCTGACTAAGGCACAGCGATATGTGGGGGTAATGTTACTAGTGATATGATTGAGGCACAAGTCAAGTGTGTTGCAATCCAAGCATTAATAAGCTGTGGTAAAGTAGATGGAGAGTTAAGGGAGGCATATGAACTGTTGAATGCAGCTGAGGTAGAATTTACAAATAAGCTAAGGCAAGAGAATGAGAATGGTGATGTAGAGGTAGAACTTAGATGTTTAGAAACATAAGAAAATTGGGGTAGACTGAAGGTGCTAGAATCAGAAGAAAAGTTACTTAGGTTGCAGATGCAGGATAATAAAGAAAAAGAAGATAAAGAGTAAAACATGAAAGGGAGTTGGAGTTAATCAGAGCTCGATCCATACTATCGGTAAACCCATATAACTATGTCCAAGGTAATGCAGACCCTGTGTTTGATGTAGTAAGACTACAGAAGTTAATTCCAAAGTTTACAGAAGAAGCTCCAGATGAGTTTTTTGAGTACTTTGAAAAAGTAGCTACAGGTATGGGATGGCCAGAAGATAAATGGTCAGTCTTATTACAGAGTGTTCTCATTGGTAAAGCAAGAAGTGCCTATTTAGCCTTATCAGCTGATCAGTGTAAAGAATACAGTGTACTGAAACACAATGTGTTACAAGTTTACCAGATGACTCCTGAATATTACAATGAAAAATTCAGATCTTTGAAGAAGGATGACAAGATGACTTTCATAGATTATGCCTATAAAGTAAGGAGATGTTCTAGACAATGGCTGGAGGCCGCTAAAGTTAAGTCTATGGACGAACTTGAAGAATTAGTGGTCTTAGAGCAATATCTAAGAGGAATTCCTGAACATATAAGAGCTTATTTGAGAGAGAGAGAGAGAGAGAGAGAGAGAGAGAGAGAGAGAGAGAGAGAGAGAGAGAGAGAGAGAGAGAGAGAGAGAGAGAGAGAGAGGTGAAGAAACTTGATAAAGCTGCTACTCTGAGTGAGGACTATAATATAGTATCCAGTAAAAAGGATTATAATGTCAAGTACCAGAACCAACAATTCGCAGGTTATAGGTCTCGGTCGAGTTTTAAGAACAGTGATGTGAGAAACCTTTCTAATAACTATACTAATACAAAGCCAGGATATGCCCCACAACAGTGGAATGTTAAACCCTCACCTTCTAGTCTGTTCTCAAGACAGATGCAGAAAACTAATGTTGTTTGCTACAAATGTGGAAGAGTAGGACATTATAGTCAAGATTGTTATAAGATGCAACAGCAGATTAAGCCAGTTGGACAGATGATAAGGGTAACCAGGTAAAGCCAACTATGAAGAACAGTGTGGGAAAAAATGAAGCAAGACAAGCAGAGTGCTTAGCAACCAGTGGAAATGCAACTTCGAGCAGTGAGTGGCTGAACAGTGAGGAGGCTTTTAAGCCATATATCTAAGAAGGTATGCTGACAACTCCCACTTTGAGCGTACAGGTACCAGTGAAGATATTACGTGATACAGGAAGTAACCATAGTGTGGTAGTTCGTGGTGCTCATCCCCAGTTGGAGAAGAATCTCACCGGAGATTCAGTTATTTTAAAGGGTATAGGAAGAGAGGAAGTAACTCCTATATGCAGCTTTCATTTGTCATGTGAATCAGCAACACTGTAAAGGACTCACTAGCTGTTGGTGTGCATGTTTTAATGGGTAATGAAGTTGGTGGTGTTCCCTTCATTCCTTGTCCTATAGTGACAGACAAACTGTTAAGGATTAGTCCTACGGTAGAGATACAGAAGAAAAACCCCTCGTGTTTCCAAGTTGTGTAATTACCAGAAGTATGAAGAGAACTGAGCATAGAAGTGAAGGAACTGAGGATTTACCTGCACCAGAAGGATCAAGTGAAGGGTCTTTGAGCTTAGAAGAGCTGTTCCAGGAAAGTGAAGTTTCCCCTAGTGTCAGTACTGAAGAGATTTTTGAAGAAGAGGAGAATCCTATTATTGGTGAAGAGACTTAGCGTAGTCAAAGTGTTCCTGAAGATAGTAGTGAAACTACAGTAGCAGAGTTGGCAGATATTGAGAGTTCAACCCTTGAAGTTGGACAATTGACTAGAGAGAAGTTAACAACTGCAGAAGAAGGATACAACGTTAGCGGATTTGTTCTTCAGAGTTGTTGGCCAAGAAGAGATGCAACAAACTCCTACTTGTTATTACCTAAAAGAAGGATTGCTAATGAGGAAGCACTGACCTGCAGATATTCCAGGAAATGCTGAATGGGGGGGAATATCATCAAATTTTAATTCCATATCCACTGAGGAAGCAAGCTGTAGCAGTAGCACACGAGTCTGAACATATGGGAATCAGGGAGACTGTTGAGAAGGTTATGAAGTATCTTTTTTGGCTTGGACTTCACAAGGATGTTATACATGCCAGATAGCTGGAAAACCAAATGAAACTATTCAAAAAGCTCCCCTACAACCGATAGAAGTTAGAGGAGAACTCTTTTGCAAGGTGATAATAGATGTGGTTGGTCCGCTTCCGAAAACGAAGAGAGGACATGAATAACTGTTGACGTTAATGTGTCCAGTAACAAGATATCCTGAGGCGATTCCTTTAAGAAGTATAAGTGCAAAGGTATTTGCCGAGAAGTTGGTGGAATTTTTCTCCAAGTTTGGAATTCCAGAAATTTTACAAAGTGATAGAGGAACGAACTTTACCTCAAAATTATTCCAGGATGTGATGAACTTGTTACAAGTGAAACAACAGTTATCTACCACTTACTACCCAGAGACTCAAGGAGCCTTGGAAAGGTTCCACCAGACTTTGAAAAGTATGTTAACCAAGTACTGTAATGAGTCGGGAAGAGAATGGGATGCTGGTTTACTTTAATGTTATTTGAAGTTAGGAATGCTATGGGATGTTCCCCAAACGAAATGATTTTTGGTCGAGACGTGAGAGGTCCGTTGAAAATTTTTGCGGACAATTGGGAAGAAAATCAAGAGGAACTCCAAGGAGAATATATGAAGAACTTGAGGAAAAGGTTAAGAGAAATTAGAAAACTCTCTTTAGAAAATTTGAAGATAAGCCAAAAGAAAAATAAAAGGAAGTATGATGCTTAGACTAAGCTAAGAAATTTTAGTGTTGGACAGCAAGTTCTAGTGTTTTTACCAGTGAAAAGGTTTCCCCTTACAAATAAATTTCAAGGTCCTTATAGGATAACAGAAAAGTTAAGTGATCGAACTTATATGATTGAAACACCAGGGAGAAGAAAACAACAGAGGAATATACATGTAAATCTTTTGAAACCCAACTTCTCAGAGACTAGAACTGAGATTGTGTTTATAACCCAAACAACTTCATCTACAGAGGACGATGATGGCTACAAATTGGGAGGTGAAAACAAGATCAACAATTCTTCAATATTAGAAAATTTGGAGAACAAACTAAAACATCTGAGTGTTGATCAAAGCAAAGAATTAAGTGAGATGATTCAAAATTTCCCTGAGATTTTTACAGACATTCCTAAGTGTACCAACTTGACAAAGCATGAGATAAAGATCAGAGAAGATTCTAAGCCATTCAAGCAAAGAGCTTACCGTGTGTCACCCTTTCATCGAGATGTTTTGAAAAAGGAAGTTAAATATTTATTACAGCACGGATTGGCAGAACCCAGTTCAAGTCATTACAGTTCTCCCTGTGTGTTAGTGAAAAAACCAGATGGCTCATTTAGGATGTGTACTGATTATAGGCAACTGAATTCCATCGATGTGGCTGATAATTATCCCTTACCTCTTATTGATCAATTACTTGATAATATTTGGCAAGCCAAGGTTGTTTCTAAAGTAGTAAAAGAGTTACAAAGATTTGTGAGTATGCCTAGAGTTTATCACCTATTTTGTGCAAGTTTTTCAGCCATAGTAATTCCCCTGATTGATTGCATAATCTTGTTGTGTAAAGAGAGAGAACATTTTTGGAGAGAGCAGTGTAATTGTAGATTATTTATCCCATTCCAAATCATTAGATTCAAACCCGGGATAATTGATCTTCTGGGAGGAGGAATATTATAATATAAGATTATGTGTATGCTTTGATTTGATGTCTATGATTTTGAGATGTCATTATTTCTTACAGATGACTCTTGTGTTCTGTATTGATATAATTTTCAGCTATTTCATATGTTTTGAGGTGACTTTGTAATGTATAATCATTCTGTTTAAAACACACCATGTTCATGGAAGTTAAAGTTTAAATGCTGTGGAGAGAAAGAGATATTTTGAAACATTATCAGATAACCCCATTTCCTGTGTTGACACAGCTGGGTGGGCACATTCAAAGGGCCACTTTGCCTATCTTTGACGAGATGACAGTTATCGGCCAAATGTTTGTTACATATTTATTCTGTATGCCTGTTCTGCAATTCTTAATTTTCTCTATGCCTTATTATGTGTTCCATAATCTGAGAAGAAGGAAAAGGTAGGAGACATAGTCTGACAAGTTGACAGGACTTTTTGAGCCAGATCATTCGCAAATTTATTTCTATTTACCCAGGTGTCCAGCCTAAAGGGCGAATGCTGTCAATCACATAGATAAGAGCTCTGGCATGTTTCTTCTGAGCCTTGGAACACTGTGAGTATTCATTATTGAGTATTCTGTTTGTAGAATAAGGTGTTCTGTGTATTCTTTGTGTATTCTGTATTCTGGGATGTGGGAAAAAGGGGCTCAAGTTATTCTAAGATTTGAAGTGGCTAATTAGCAACTCTGGTTTGGGTATAAAAGATGATGTTTCGTGAGAATTAGTTAGTTAGAACAGAGGCTCAGTTAGGGAAAGAAATCTGGCAGTGGGTAGAACTTACCCCCTCTCTCTCTCTCTCAATTACCATTGATCTACAGTATAAGGGTGTTATACTGGTTGCTCTCCTATATGCATAAGTTTTATAAAACTCTCCCACGAAATGTATATTTGTGTATGGTCCTAAAATATTTGTGTTCTTCAAGCATTGTGTTTATATATTAACAAAGGAGTAAGGTAATGCACTTATTTGCTTGTATTGTACTTAGGTGAAAGTTGAAGTGTTATCTTTGAGTAAGTTTTAGAAAGACGTGAGTTTAGCCTTTTTTTTAAAAGTGAAGGTAATCTTTTGAGAGACTGATATAATGTTGAATCATATTTTGTCTTAGTGAAATTGCTGTTGGTATATTTCCATTATTTGCATATTTCATTCTTATGTGTTTGTATTTTCATATTACTCACACAAGTTAAAATGTTTATAATTTCACAATATTTACCCAAGGTTTTGTGTTAATTTACATTGTTAAGATTTCAGTGTATACTCATTATTGAGATTTCAGTGAATACCTGTATTGACTCCCATTTATTAATGTTTTAGTGAACACTTGGGCTAATTGCAGATGTTCAGATTTATATCTAAATCTTGAGTGAAAGTTACTGGTTTGAATTTTACTTGATTAAAGTGATTTCATGATAAATTAAAGTTTTGTGACTTATTTTGGTTAAGAAATACGTAAATCTTACACTGTTGTCAAATAATAGTGAATCTTTTTGAGATTGTGAACTCTGCTATAACTTTTGAACTTAGAAATAAATTTGTCCGTTTAAAGTTTTAAGAAGCACGGTGTTTCATTTTGACCACCAGTGATTAGAGATATTTGTGTGTGTGTACAAGGTAAGTGATATATCTGTTTGTTCACCTGAGACTTATCTAAGTGAAATAGAACTAGGGAAACAATTTTTATATTTGTTGGAGTGATGCCCTTTTTCCCTAGTCTGTTTATGGCTTATCAGTTGTTACCTCACCCATAACTTGATAAATTTAGATTGAATTTTCAAGTGTTAAGCAAGTTTTAAGGGATCACTGTACCTTTAAAGTATTCAGTCTTGATATTTTTGTTATGAGGTTTCAAGTGTCTGGCTGAAGTGAGGTAACTTTTTGGGTCTTATTAACTGTGTAATAACCAGGTACTTGATCACTTTGTGACAATATATATATAGATATATATGTGTGTGTATATATATATATATGTATATGTATATATATATATATATATATATATATATATATATATATATATATATATATATATTCATGTATTTAGAAAATTCGTCCCTCCAGCCCATTAGCTAGGAAATCAAATTTCATGGCGGCTGGAGGAGACCCCACTAGCTGGGGGACAATATGTAGTCGTCTTAACCCCAGAATCGTATGATTCTGGGAGACAGAAAGCCGTTAGGGAAGAAAGACCAGTCAGGAACATAATTGGGCTGCTATGTTGACCCTTAGTTAGTCTTAACTATAAGACGTCTGTCCCTTCGACCTTTGTGCTGGTTGTTATTGCTCCTTCCAGATCTATTGATGTCCTGTGCCCAGCCCTAGAAATCAAATGGGGAAGCCTCGGTGGCCTCTCTCGTCACTCCGTGCCAGACCACGACAGCTCTAAGCTGGTGCTGTTCTCCCTGTTGCACTGGCCATGTGTTGGGACTTCTGTGACCAGAATTCATCTTTTGCAAGCAAGCTCCATGCACAGATGCAATAAGGTACGTCTTGAAGTTGCAGGTAACACCAGTGCTCTTTTCCTTCTTGTGAATTTCTCTCCATTTTCCATATTTCAACTTTTCATTCTCCCAAAACAAAGCCCCTTTGTTTCCCACAGCCAAGCATGCACAATTGCCCTCATGACTTGTTCCAAGCTTAAATTAAGTTTGTTCTTTGATAATAATTAGAGCATTCCCACCATAGTGTTACCATGTGCTAATTAAATCTAATTGATAATTTCCTCCATTGTGAATAAGTAATTTCATGTGAGAGAAAGGCAATATATCTGAAAGCTAACCTGGAATTCTTTTCCAGAATCCTGTTATCTGGCTCTTTGAGTTTTCTGCGCCTGCCCTTGTGAACCAAATAGCCTTAGACATTTAACTACCATCTTGCTGCATGCAAGACTCTTCTGACCACCAGCAGTCCAGGGGCACATGACCAGCCCCCAGTCTGCGTTCACGTTGTGCTAAAATCTATTTTATCAGCCAGTCTCAACAGCAGTGCTTTTCATTTGCATGTCCAACTCTTTCAGGGCTGTAGCCCTTCTCAGGTTTGTTTAATTGCTATGCATAGTCTTACTTTTATTGCACATTGCATGTGCCTTGTTTGCTGCTCAGTCAGCCATTTCATATTAATTTTCTTATTGCTCAGCTTGTAAATAAATTCAATGTAAAGTTTCTTGACTGGTTTGAAAGGCGACCTTCCCATTCCCTGTTAAATAGATGTAATATCAAGGGAAGTCATCTTAGTAATTACATTTATTTCTTACGTTCTGAGCTCTAGGTGTTGGCCCCTAAGGCAAATTACATTCAAAATCCAATTTAATTCTTCCAACCAGACTCAGAACATAACATTGGCAACCTTGCCAGGATCTTAGTCAAATTAGTAACAAGAATTAGCTTTGCTATTCCTAGACTATGAAGGTAGACGAACCAAGGAATAACCTAATTCATAAAATAATTCAATTCCATTATTCGCAAGGCAAAAGATAAAGGATGACAGAAATAAGCTAAAGATAACAAGGTGAGGGTTATTATTATAATTGCTGTAATACTAAGGATATGTTAAGAACAGATAGGGAAGAAGTGTTTTAAAAAGAATTGATTTGTAGCTAATTTTTTAGTTATAATATCATAGGATAAAGGTGAGAGTGCCAAAAAGTTCTTAACCCTCTCGCCCCCAAAGCACGTACCTGTACGTGTAGCAAAACTCAGCCCTTAACCCTCAACCACATACACGTACGTGTTCTATAGTTATGCATGAGTAACTAGCCATTACACAAATTTCTCATTTCATAACTGTTTTCCTTATTTCATATACATACATATATATATATATATATATATATATATATATATATATATATATATATATATATATATATATATATGTCTTTTTATCACATCACCGTGATTCATATACAATCAGTAAGCTACAAATGTCCTTTAATATCCAATTCGCTCTACCTCGGAAATAATATATTTTCATATATGTTACCGAAGGGGAATTTTTTAGTTGATAATAAGTTCGTCGCCCCGTGGGCTCGAACCAGCGAAGGACAAGAACTCAGGACTACAGTGGACGCATTTAACCCACGCGGCCAGCAAGTGAGGTATAAGTGGATATCGTCTCCCATATACAAATCGTCGTCGAACTCAGGTGTTTGTATTTAGAGACGATATCCACCCACCTCTGCCATGCTAACCGTGTAGTATGTTTGTCGCACGCAGCCACATTATGACTTTTTATCACATCACCGTAATTCATATACAAGCAGTAAGCTACAAACG